>NW_027310107.1:0-206710 GCF_047496795.1 Chiloscyllium punctatum | reverse complement strand
CTGCAAGCCGTCCCTCTTGTATAATTTATGTTTACCACAAATCATACCCCAGTGATCCAAGAATTTAAATCCTTGCTTCTTGCACCAGTTTCCCAGCCACACGTTCAAGTCCATTATCTCTATGTTTCTGGCCTCACCAGCCCGAGGAACTGGAAGCAAACCGGAGATAACCACCCTGGGCGTCCTGCTTTTCAGCCTTCTTCCTAGTTCTCCGAAGTCCCGCTATAGTATGTTCCTCTTCTTCTTCCCGACATAATTTGTGCCGACATATACCACCACCTCTGGCTCTTCACCTTCGTCCTTGAGGATTTCCTGCACTCTGTCTGTGATGTCTTTAACCCTGGCACCAGGAAGGCAACACACCATCCTTAAATCCCGTCTGCTGCTATAAAAATCCCGGTCAGTTCCTCTCACTATAGAGTCCCCTCTTACCACGGCTCTGTGTGATGTCCAACTCTTCCGCTCTGCCTCCACGCCAACTTTTGATTGACAGACCTGGCCGCCTCACGGACTGGCAGTGTCATCTGTCTCTACTGTTTCCAAAAGATTCAACTTGTTCCCGACAGGTATTTCCCCCGGAGTCTCTTACACCCCAGGGTCTCCTCTCCGCCTTCCTGATCGTCTGCTCTCTTCTGCTCTTTTCTAGTATGGTCGGTGTAATAACCTCGCTGAAGGTCTTGTCCAGAAAGATCTCGTTCTCTCGGATGAGCCTAAGGTCCCCTGTGCTGCAATATGCTCTGTCAGTAGCTGAACGTGAACACACTTTCCACACTTAAACGAGCCAGAGAGAACAGAGTCGTTGACCTCCCACATCAAGCACGTAGCACACTGAACTTGGCAGTCATGTCTTCACCCTCTTCAACTGTGGCATAATCACTTCACTCAAACTCCTTATCAAAGACTCGTTTCAGGCATAAGTCCTTCATCAGGAAAGTGGGAGGTAATGGAGGGGAAAGGGGCTGAGAATTAAATAGGATGGTGGGAGTGGAGCTGGGTGGAAGGTAGTTTGGAAGGCGATAGGTAGATGTAGGCGGGGTCTGATGGTGAAAGGTCGGAGTGGAGGGTGAAGTGGATAGGTGGTAGGACAGCTGAAACCGTCAAACTATACCGCATCAACGTTGATTTCACCAATTTCCAAATTGCCCCTCCCCCAACCTCATCCCAGATCCAACCATTCAAATTCGCACTGCCCTCTTGAACTGCCCTAACTGTCCATCTTCCTAACCCATATCCACTCCACCCTCCTCTCTGACATATCCATTATACTCCCACCTACATCTTCCTATCGCCCTCCCAGTGACCCTCCTGCCAGCCCAGCTCCTACCCTCCTATTTATCTTTCAGCCCCCTTGTTCCCCACCACATTCCTGATGGTGGGTTTATGCCTGATACATCGATTATCCTGCTCTTCGGATGCTGCCTGATCTGTTGTGCCTTTCCGGCTCCTCACTTCTCAACTATTAGAAACTTAACAGATCCCGCATCTTGCAAAATTATAACTTCTTGTCCTCCCCCCACATCCCATTTCTCCTTAGTAAGGTTTATCTACTGAGGCGAATTCTTTATAGAGATCAGGCACCAACTCCATACCCAGCCCCTGTCTAGGCCGTACACTCCCCTGCAGCTCCTCGGCTCCACTTGGGGTCTCCTTTACCAGGTTCACGAATACCACTGGCTTAAACTCTTTTACCACATCTTTTCCCAAAGTGCCTTCCTTCAATGCCCATCACTGTGTGTCCCAGCTTACTGCAATGAAAACACCTTTTCCAAGTGCCCTTCTTAAACCACAAACACTGTAATTTTATGTGTTCCGCTCTTTTTTGTGAGAACACCTGAGGCCTTTCACCAGCTTTCAACCCCCTTGGACTTCTTTTTCACCTGTGGTAAACTATTGCCAGTGTGCTTTACTCTATGTTTTGTAGTTTAGGATCTCCCCTTCTCCCAATTTCTATCCCTCACAGGATGAAAATCCTCCCAGAAGCTAAATTTCATCTCATGCCCCAATGCATATTTACCTGCCATTTCTGCCACGCTTCTCACTTCTTGAACTTCCTATTCATTCACATGAATTCTTACCATCTCTGGAAGTGAGTCTTTAAACTCCTCCAGCAGATTAATCTCCCTTAGAGCCTCACAGGTCTTATCCAGTTTAAGGCCTACACCCATCTCTCAAAATGACTGTGTTTAATTCTTTCAAACTCAATATAAGTCTGACCTGGTTCCGACTCTATATTTCTGAACTGCTGTCTATATTCTTCTAGTACCAATTCATAAGCACTCAACATAGCCTGCTTGACATCTGCATAATCTCTTGCTCCCTCATGTGACAGCACTGCACATACCTCTCAAGCTGTACCCACCATCTTAGTCTGAACTCGCATTACCCACATGTTCACTGAACATGCCATCTGCCGAGCCAATTTCACAAATGAAATAAAAACGGTTTTGGCATTTTTCCCACAGAAATATGGCAATGTATTAACACAGTTGTATACATCCCTACATTCTCCCTTCATCTTCATTCTGCTAATTTAACTTTCATATCTAATTCCAAACTTCTGAATTTCAAATTCTCCCTCTCTTCCTTTTTCCTCTCTTACTCTTTCTCTATCTTCTCTCTCTTTCAGTCTCTCTCTTTATCTTCTAACTGCAGTTGTCATGTTTGCAATTTAAGTTTTTTCTAACTCGACTGCAGTTGCCAGCTTCTCTGATAGACCAAAGTGCTTGACCAACTCCATTATGATGACAGCTTTCCTTTTGTCTCTGGTGAAACACAATTCTAATCTACATGCTCATTCTAAAAGTATGCCCTTCCTTTGTCTTACTACACTTTCTTGGCAAATTTGGGTACCATCTTCAAACCTCAGAACCTTTTTTAGTAATGTTAAAAGCCATTTCTTTTAAATTAACCAATCACAAGGAAACCAAATTAAATGAATTTTCTCACCTGTTTTATTTGAAGGTCTCGGTCATAACTGCCAATGATGGAATCTGCTGCGACCTTTTGTACCTCAAATCTGTTCAAATCTGTCTAAATCCCATACGACGAGCCCTCAAACTGTTATGACGTCGATGTTGAACCCCTTTGTTAATTAAAACCTCACATCCAGATAAGCTCACCTCACCTCGTTATCTGTTAAAACCTGAGTGACAAAGTAGTCGCAAATTCCACAATTAAGAGAAAAATAACAATTAATAAGTATATATGTTAACTCGCTGAGCTTGAAGGTTTGTTTTCAGATGTTTCATCACCATGACTGAGTAACATCATCAGTGAGAGTCTCTGGTGTTGCACTGGTGGTATGTCATTTCTTTCTATTTCTAGGTTTTGGTTTCTTAAGTTGCGTGATGTCATTTCCAGTTTTTTGTTCAAAGAAGGTAGATGGGTTCTAAATTGATGTGTTTATTGATGTACTTCTGGCTAGAATGTCATGCTTCTAAGAACTTTCGTGCGTGGCTTTGTCCTAGGAAGTGTGTGTTGTCACAGTCATCGTGGTGTCCTTCTTTTTCTGTATGTATGGAAACTAGTGACAGTGGGTCATGACTTTTGGTAGCCAGTTGGTGTTCATATATCCTGCTAGCACGACAACAGGACAGTTTGAAATGGAGGAAAAATGATTTTATAAACTCTGTTTAATCAGTGTGTGTTCAGATAAGGAAGATGGTTCATATGTGTACAACACATTCTGAATGAACAACGGAGACACAGTTAACGAAAAATGATGCACACGATGTATAACATTTATAAAGCATTAAAACATTATTTGATCCTCATCTGAAGTGATACCTTCCCTTTCTCTCAACGTCCCCCCTTTTCTGGGATACCCAACTATACTCTCTCATTCTTATCAGGGTGTGTGTTATAAATTCTTGTTTCTGGTTTCCCAACGTATTTCAGATAATCCCCTTTCTACCAGGAATTAAATATGTTGGCCTGCTGGGTTCTTTCCAAAGCTAGTGTCTGTCATATTGTTGGAGAGAAAAGTTATGGCATCAGACCCAGCATTTAAACATATTGCTCTTTTTTTACGTGCAATGTACAAAGGAACACGGCACACAGGATTTGCCAAAATATTGAGAGAAGTATATCTACTTCTTTCGATTATATAGTTTTCTCATTTTCCACATCTCCATATCGATATCCTCTCTCTCTCTCGTTCTCCATTTGTACCTAGTTAAGAAATCCACCAGTCATTGTTCGTGGCACATCTCACAAAACTGAAATGGAAGCATTTCCACATCAGAAACCAGGTTAGGTCACTGAGTGCAGGGCTATTTGGTGAATGGAACTCAGTGAGAATTGGGGAACAGACAGCAGAATTGCATTGCAGATATTGCAGCTCGAAATTGCGTATTCATGTAGTGCTGTAGACAACAGCAGCAGGAGAAGCAGACCTGCATTCAACCAGAACCTGAAACTTTTTGCCAGGGATGACACCTCTGTCTGTCATTACCATCAACACCATCTATGGCTCAGTGATGAGTGTGGGTGAACATGTCAGGGTCAGAATCACATTAACATTAACCTGATGCTAACTCATTAAAGGTACCGTACTTGACCAACAGATCTGAATGATGCCCTGCAGCCCTGCCACATTCAATCATAAATGATGATGGACAATTAAACAAATGACTGGAGGCGAAGGCTCCACAAACATTCCCATCCTAAATAATGGAACAGACTTGCACATCAGTGTAAAAGAGAAGGATGTTTTATCTGCACCATCCTCTGCCAGAAGTGTTGAGTCGATGATACACCTCACCCTCATCATGATGCCCACAAAATCACGGATGCCAGTCTTCAATTAATTCAACTTGCTGCATGTGAGAGGAGGGAACAGCTGAACACAATAGATACGACGAAGGCATTGGGTCCTGACCCCATTCCTGCAACAGGACTGAAGCCTTGTGCTACACAACAAGCCGTGTCCCTGGGGAAGCTGTTTCAGTCCAACTCCAACTCGAACATCTCCCTGGCAATGTGGATAATTACTCAGCTATGTCCAGTCGCCTGAGACGGGAATAATTACAGTCTGACCATTTACCACTCCCTCAGTCCCATCACGACAGTCAAATTGGTGGGAGTTCTTTTTGACAGAGCTGTCAAGCAGCACAGAAATAACCCGCTCAGTGTAGTTTCCGACAGGTCCCCATGTGGAGATGGTGCTGTTGTGGAAATGTCACTGGATTACTAATCCAGACCAGGCTAATGATCTGGCAGCGGGTGGAAGTTAAAGACAATTAATAAAATATCGAGATCTAAAATCTGGGGTCAGTAACAGTGACCTTGAAGCCAATATCGATTGTAAACAGAATTTCCTTCTCCAAAGTACTTTTAGGAAGTGAATCTCCCATGATTTCCTGGGCTGGCCTAAAACTAACTCCAAAGACCCTGACATGTGATAAACATTTCAATGGTCTCTGAAACCGCCAATCAAGACACTCATTTGTATCAAACTACTCCGAGGTCTGAAAGGATGAAACCGGACAGAACACCCGGCCTCAGCATCAGTGTCGGAAAAGGGAATGGGAACACAGTCCTGTCGACCCTGCAGAAACCTCCTTCCTAACAACTGAGAGCTTGTGACAGCATTTACAGAGCTTTCCCACAGACTGCACAGAAACAGCGGGAAAGGATTAGGTCATTCAACACATTGAGCCTCTCCCATTCTAGTTCTCCTCAATGCACTTAACCCACACAATATACATATCCGTTAATGTGAGTAACGTTGGGAAGCTATAAAATAGGTTGTGCAATAGTAAGTTTGGTCCATCGAGTTTGCTACCCAATTCAATGTAATAATGGTTGGCCCTTCATTTCCACATCGTACTATTGCTCTCCCACCATCCCTTTACTGTCTCTAAATCCTTATTTATAATCAGTGTTTTGGATTCCAGGTGCGAGCGAATTCCCCATGTTCACCAGTCTGTGAGTGCAGACATTTATTCTTATCTCAATGCAGAGTGACCTGCCTGTACCTAATACTGTTGCCCCTTTTTTAAAAAATCGCAGCCAGGGGAATTATCATTCCTGCTTTCAAACTGTCTCACCCTGTCAGAGTTTTATACATCTCACTGAGATCTCCACTCATTTTCCTAAAACCCATGGAATACTGGCCCAGTCTTCCAAACTCTGCTCCCAAAACAAGCCTGTCATCCCAGAGATCAGTCTGGTCATCCTTTACTGCTCTCTCTCAATGTCAGGTTTATCCTTTATTAGGTACGGAGATCAAAACTGCCCACAATACAGCACAATGCTCGAGATGGGGTCTCTCCAAGGCTCTGTACAGCTGCAGTAAGACACCCTTTCTCCTGGACTCGCATCCCCCTGAAATGAAGGTCAACACACTATTTATCTTCTTCACTGCTTTCTGTTTCTGCAATATTCCTTTCAGTGACTGGTGTACAAGGAGATGCAGATCCTTTTCAGTGTTAGAGCTCCCCACTTGGTGGGTCTGTGTACACTGGACAGCGTGCCAATCTCCATGCCCAGTATTGACTTCTGGTTACAGAACTCACTGCACGGCAGGGGCCTCAGAGGTTTTTGCAGAAGGAAACAACAAAAAGGAGCATACATCCCTTTGTAGATCAACATGTTTCAACCAATCCCGTTCAAATTGTAGGCTGCCAATTTATCGTTTCCACCAAAGAACACACAGTCACCTCTATCCACATTGTTCTCCATCTGTCCCGTATTTACCCATTCACTCCACTTGTCTTAGTCTTCTCGGTGCTTTTTTACATCCTCCTCACCCACTCACAATCCCACATCCGTTAGTGCTGTCAGCAGGCTGGGAGACGTTATAGCTGATTCCAGTAACCAAATGTTTAAAGGGCATTGTGAACAGCTGAGCCCCAAGCACTGATCCATGTGACACCTCAGCAACCGTCCTCTGTTAATTTCTATTTAATTATTTCGTGAATCTGGGTGTCACTGGCTGGGCCAGCATGTATTGCCTGTCCCTAATTGCCCTTGAGAAGGTGGTGGTGAGCTGCCTTGTTGAATGCTGCAGTCCACCTGCTGCTGTTGACCTCCAATGCCATTCGGGAGGGAATTCCAGGACTCTGACCCAGTGACTGTGAAGGAGCAGTGATATATTTCCAAGTCAGGATGGTGAATGGCTTAGAGGGAACCTGAAGATGATGGTATTCCCATACATCTGCAGCTCTTGTCCTTCTAGATAGACATGGTCCCAACACATGGTGAGTTGGGATAATGGTCTCTGAGGATCTTTAGTGAATCATTTCATTGCAGCATGTAGATAGCAAAACACTGCTGCTGCTGCTGAGCGTTGATGGTGGAGCATTGTGGATGAAGGGACAGTCAGACTGGCTGCTTTGTCCTGGATGGTGTAAAGCTTCTTGAGTGTTGTTGGGGCTGCACTCATCCAGGTAAATTGGGAGTCTCCTATTACACTTCTGACTTATGCATTGTAGATGATGGACAGACGTTTGGAAGTCAGGATGTGAGTTACTCGCCGCAGTATTCTTAGCTTTGCAACTGCTCTTATAGTTACTGTGTTCATGTGGCGAGACCAGTGAGTTTCTGAGCAATGATTACCCACCAGGAATTTGACACTGGGGGAGTCAGTGATAGTAACATCATTGAATGCGAAGGGGCAGGTTAGATTGTATTTTATTGGTGATGGTCATGGTCTGGCATTCGTGTGGGCTGAATATTACTTGCCACTTGTCAGCCTGGATACTGTCCAGATCTTGTCGTGTTTGAACATAGACTGCTTCAGTATCTGAGGAGCCACAAATATTGCAGAGTATTGTGCAATCATTGGCGAACATCCCCACTGCTGACCGTAAAATGCAGGGAAGGTCATTGATGAAGTAGCCCTGAAGAAGTTTTCGGTCACTGATTGAGGGACTCCTACAGATTTGGAGCTGAGTTGACTGACCTTCATCAACCATGACCACCTTCCTACGTATCAGGTATGATTCTAACCAGCAGGGATTTGGCCTCTGATACCCATTGATTCCAGTGTTGCTAAGGCCCCATGATACCACACAGGGTCGAATGCAGCCTTGACTTAAAGGGCTGTAACTCTCACCCTACCTCTGGAATTCATCTCTTTTGTCCAAGTTTGAACCATGGTAATGAGGTCAGGAGCTGAGTGGCCCTGGTGGAGCCCAAACTGGGCGTCATTGACCAGGGTATTGCTGAGCACGTGCTGCTTAAAAACACTGAGACCTTCCACCACTTTACTGATGATCGAGAGGAGACTGATGGGGTGGTAATTGGCAGGATTGGATTTGTTCTCCTTTTTATATACAGGAGATACTTGGGGTATTTTTCCACATAATGAGGAAAAGCCATTGTTTTAACTGTATTGAAACAGTTTGGCTAGGGGAGTGGCAAGTTATAGAGAACAAATTTTCAGTACTATTGACATAATGGTGTCAGATTATGGACTCTATGGAGTATCCAGTATCTCCAATCGTTTCTGGATATCGTGTGGACTGAACCAAATTGACTGATGACTGGTAACTGAATTGCTGAGGACCACTGGAGGGGGCTGAAATGGATCATCCACTCCGCATTTCTGACTGAAGATTGTTGCGAATGCATCAGCCTTATCTTATACACTGAAGTGCTGGGCTCTTCCATCATCGAGGAAGGGGTTACTTGTGGAACCTCTTCCTCCAGTGAATTGATTAATTGTCCCCAACGTTATTCGACAAGATGTGGAAGGACTGCAGAACTTAGATCTGAACCGTTGCATGTGGATAGAGCTCTATCACTTAATGCTTATGCTGTTTGGCGCACAAGTAGTCCAGTTAGTGGCTTCACCAGGCTGACACCCCATTGTCAGGTATGCCTGGTGCTGCTCCTGCCATCCTGCACACTCCATTGAACTAATGTTGATCCTCTGGATTGATGGCAATTGTTGCGAGGGGGATATGCCAGGCCATGAGGTTATGTGGGAGCACAATTCCACTGCTATTGATGACCCACAACACCTTATCAACATCCAGATTTGAGCTGCTAGATCTGTTCGAAGTCTGCTCTATTAAGCACCGTGATAGTACCACCCAAAATGTTGGAGGTTATTCTCAATATGCAGGTGTGAATTTGTCTCCACAATGACTATGCGGTGGTCACTCTTACCGATAGTGTCATGGACAGATACTTCTGCAACTGGCAGATTAGTAAGGCTGTGGTCAAGTATGTATTTTCCTCTTGTTGGTTCCTTCACCACCTGCCGCCAGTTATATCCTTTAGGACCTGGCCAGCTCGATCAGTAATGCTGTCGCTGAGATACTCTTGGTGGTAAACATTGAAATCCCCTACCCAGAGTACATCTTGCGTACGTGCTACCTTCAATGCTTCCTCCAAGTGTTGGTCAGCATGGAGGAGTACTGAAACATCAGTTCAGAGAGGCTGGTACATGGTAATCAGTAGGAGGTTTCCATTCCCATGTGCAAACTAATGCCATGAGACTTCATGGGATACAGAGTCACTGTTGAGGACTCCCAGAGCAATTCCCTTCCAACTGTATCCCACTGTACCGCCACTTCTGCTGTGTCCGTCCTGCTGATGAGACAGGAGATATCTAGGGAAGGTAAGGGGGAGTCTGGGACATAGTCATACTCACAGAATCATACCTTTCAGAAAATGTCAGGCTGTTGCTTGACGAGTCTGTTTATTTCTATTCACTGTTTCCTTCCAGCTGTCCCATTCAAGAAATATGTCCATATGTTCGCCCGAATCCACTCAGATTTGATTTTGCAAATTGAGCTTGGAGCTTTACCAACATTTTTCTAAATATCATAATGTTTTACATCATTGCTTCTCTTTCATTTGTCTCCCAGTTTGTTTCTCAAACATAATTCCCAATTCATAAATCTATGTTAGTGTTGTCTATGACCATTACTTTCAGCCGCAATAATTTCTGATAAATCATTTCCTAACTATGTTCTATGTTCCATGTACTCTATCATTTTCCCCACACCAGACTCGTTTTCCTTGTATTGTTAGAAAGTTTTGTGAAGACAGAACGGAAGTAGTGGCTTCATAGTTCTGCCATTTCCCTGTTCCCCATTTTCCATTCTCTGGTTTCAACCTGGAAGGAAACTGCACTTGTTTTCTCATATTTCTAACATTGACATAATTTAACAAGCAAATACAGTTCACTCTTATAGCCCTTATGAATATAACTCTTCAGAAACTCATCAATTCCTGCCTTAAACTGATCAATAATTGACGTTCCACACCATACACTCACAGGGGCATAGACTCTGTGCCGACAGAAATACAGCACGATCTATACTAGTCCCACTTTCCAACACCAAGCCCATCGCCTGGAATGTTATGACACTTCCAATTGATCGTCCAAGTGCTTTTTAACGATTGCGAGGTGATCATTCCCCTCTCAGGAAGTAATCTCAGAACCCCACACCACGAGGTAAAATAATGTTTAAATCATCTCTGAACTTCAAACTCTTCACTTTAAAAGTGTTCTCCTTTGTTCTTGACCCTCTGACTAAAAGGAACATCTGCTGTCTATCCACCCTGTCCATGTCCCTCATAATCTTATCCTTCTGAATCCCTGACCCCTCAGAATTCTCTGCTCCAAAGTAAACAACCCGAGCTTATCTAGCCTCTCTCCATAGCTGATATGCTCCATCCCAGGGAACATCCTGGTGAATCACCTCTGCACCCTCTCCAGTACAATCACATCCTTCCTGGAATGTGGTTCCCGGAGCTACATACATTATTCCATTTTGTCCGAACCAAAGCCCTGTATTGCTCTTATAATCTACAAGGAGAAAGTGAGGACTGCAGATGCTGGAGATCAGAGCTTAAAAAATGTGTTGCTGGAAATGCGCAGCAGGTCAGGCAGCATCAAAGGAGCAGCAGAATCAACGTTTCGGGCATAAGCCTTGCTCAGGAATCTGCCCGAAACATCGATTCTCCCGCTCCTTTGATGTTGCCTGACCTGCTGCGCTTTTCACAACACATTTGTAAGCATTAACCTGTCCAGTCAAATTCAGGGATGTGTGGAGAAGCACAATCTGAGCTTCCCAGTGTGCTGCCATACATTGAGTCCTCCCCTGCCTGGTTCCTTCTCCCAAAGTGCATCACCTCATATTTATCAGGGTTACATTCCATCTGCCATTGATCTGCCCATCTGACCATTCCATCTGCATCTTCCTGTAACTTAAAGCCTTCCTCCTCACTGCAAACCAACCGGTCAATCTTTATGTCAAACATACACTTACTTATCACACCTTCCCCACTCTCCACCTAGCCCCCTCCACATTCACATCTATATTTTGTTATGAATAACACAAACAAGAAGGGACACAGCACTGATCCCTGTGGTATACCAGGTGATACTGGTCTCCAGTCACAAAAACAACCTTCTCCCACCACCCTCTGTCTCCTGCCACTAAGTCAATTTTAGTTGTAACTTGTCAAGTTATCCATCATATTGTGAGATTTTACTTTATTTTTCAGTTTCCCAGGTTGAAATTTGTCAAAGGCCTTCCTACAAAACTAAATAATCGACCTCCTCAAACGAATTCAATCAAATCCATTGGATGTGACTTCCTTCTGATAAAGTCATGATAATTATCGCTGATCAAACCTTGTGACTCTGATTGGAGTTCGATTTTATGTTTCCCAATTTTATCCAGTAGTTTCCCTAACAGTGATCTAATACACTCGTCTATAGTTCCTTGGTCTATCTCTCCCACCCTTACTGTGAAGTGGAATCATATTAGCAGTTCTCCAGTTCTCTGTCACCTCCCCTATGGTCAGATTCTAATTAAAATATTCAGTCAGGGTCTTTCCTCCTTCGACCCCAACAGCCGCCTGTGATACAACTCATTCGGACATGGAGATTGGTCCACATTTGTACAGAACAAAGCCTCAATTACTTTCTCATGTTTTACATCAATCTGTTCAAGAGCTTCCCAGTCCATCTTCTTGAATTTTGTACCTGCCTCCTCCTTCTTCCAAGTAAAATAGATGTGAAGGTCTCATGTAACAATCCATCAATGTTCTCCAGCTTGACACACAGATTGCCACTTGGTTTCTAATGGACACTAACTGTTTGCTGATTATTCTTTGCTACTTGTCCGTGTGGAATATCGTGGGATTCTCCCTTATCTCACCTACTTGTTCTTCTTCATGTCCCTCTGTTATTCAGTCATTTCGATGTTTCGAAGATTCACCACAATCAACTCTCATGTTTTGAAACTCGAGATTACAGGCTGAGGTTCCCCATCAGACAATCTTGCCATTTTACGGATTAATCTGGATAATATATTTTGCAGTTCCTCTGTAGTCATTATATTCTTTCTTAGATTGGGGCTCCGAACGATAAACAATATTCTACGTTTAGTCTCACCAACGCTCGATGCAACTGGTGCACGACATCCTCTATCTTCCAATTACATTCACTTGAACGTAAACCTAATTTTTACTTTCCCATTTGCATATGTTCTTCCCAATACCTCTCCCTTAAATCTTTCTTATGAACTTGCTGTGTGAGTTCTTTAAAAAATGCTCATGAATATCCAACTGTACGTTATCCAATGGTCCATCATTGCCTCTGTCCACAAGAATCATCTTCAAACCACTCCAAATAATGTTTGACAGTTCTGGTTTTCCTTCCATCGGTACATTCTCACACTCCCCAGTTATGTTATTACCTTCTAAATATCTAGTAGCATGTTTTTTGTAATCGAGTCCAACAGATACCCGACTGCGGGTGACAAGATAACTGGTCTGTAGTTCACCATTCTCCAAATCCATCCTTTCTTAAACTGTTGGATAATATTTATAACCTTTGACTTATCAAGATTGGTTAAATGCCTTTCGGGAATGTGTCAGAAAATAAAGTGAAAATCCGCGATGCAATCAACATGTCTATTGCTGCTTCCTCTGAAATTCTTGTATGATGTGCATCTAGTCTGTCAGATTGAAAATACTCAATCCAGCTTTCTTTGCAAAGATGACCCAAACACTGATAAGAATGGTCTTAGACTTTACTTACACAAGTCCCATGGTCACTTGGTATTTCTGGAAGAATTTCTGGACATTCTTCCATGAAGATAGACACAAAGACACTGTTTCTTTTCCCTGCAATTTCTCTGTTCTCTGCAATAAATTATCCTGAACGCACACCAACCGTTCCACATTTGACCTTGTTTTTATTTTTTTTCATACATCGATAGACGCTTTTTAGCAGTCTTTATGTTTTTCTTTCATTTGCACGCTTTTTCTCTTTCTGATTTTCTTCTCAGTTTCTTGGCCATCCTTTGTTGGGTCCTACATTTCTCTGAATCCACTGGCTTAATGCAACACTTGGCATTTTTCTAAGCTACCTCCTTTCATCCAATAGGTAGATGAAGGTGGGGTTGAAAGTGATAGTCAGAGAGGAAGGAGGGTGGAACAGACTGATAGGGAGGAAGGTGGACACATAGGAATGTTCAAAAGGGCGGTGCTGATTTGGAATTTTGGAGTAGGATAAGGTGGGATTAGGGGAAATGGGGAAATGGGGAAATCCATTATGATCCCCGGTGGTTAGAGGGTCCCATGGCAGAAGAGGAGACTTTCTTCCTCCAGGCTTCTGGTGGCTTGGATTTGGCGATGGAGCAGGCCCAGGATCCTCATGTCCTTGGCAAAGTGGGAAGGGGAGTTAAAGTGCTCAGCCACAAGATGATGGATTTATTCAATTGGCTGTCCTAGAGATATTCTCTGAAATGATCCACAAGTTGATCTCCTGCCTCACCAATGTACAGAAGACCACATTGGTTTAATGGATGCAGTAGATGAGGCATTCTGTCTCCCTTCGTCACCTATCACTTTCAACCCCACCTTCATCTACCTATCACAATCCCAGCTACCTCCCCCCTGCCGCACCCCCTTCCCATTTATCTCTCAGCCCCCTTGACCAAGAAGCTTCATTCCTGATGAAGGGCTTATGTCCGAAACATCGATTTATCTACTCTTAATATGCTGCCTGACTGTGCTTTTCCAGCACCACACTCTTCGACTCTGATCTCCAGGCATCTGCATTCCCCACTTTCTCCTCACACCTTCATGGTTTGCATGACTCAGATTTATAACGGTTACTTCAAATAAAACAAAAACTGTCGTGTACTCAAACAGCATAAAAGAAAAACAATACATTGTGGTCATTGTTCCCAAAAGGTCCTTGACAGCAAAATCTTCAATTAGCATTTCTGATCACTCAACACCAATTCCTAAATAACCTGATCTCGAGCTCAGTGCTCGACATAGTGTTAATGTAAACCTTCTCACACGTGGTTATGAAATCCAGTTTTCCCAGCATTAGCATTCAATTGCGTTAACACAGTTTAGATATAATTTAAACAGTACATTATAACTGAAGTACCCACAAATGTGTATATCATTTCCTGTTCTATAACATGTCCAACATTTGTATTGCAGCTTTCACTTTGGTATATAACTCCCATCAATGTTTGCTCCTCTTTGCTGTTTTTGCGCTACACCTTACTAGATTCTGTGGAATCTGAGTGACGTGGGCTCTGGGGAGATTAATGGTAGAGATCATATCGCCACATCATTTATGATCTTCTCAAACTTTAATTTCTCCAGAGCTCCCATTATGCTGATGGAGTAGAGAAGGACAATGATAGTCTAACAATGCTCTGTTTCCCCGAGAGAGCTGAGACAGCTCTAAGCTGGGTGGTAAAGTGTTGCTGCTGCTGTACAGGTTCTTAGTGAGATGACATCTGGAGTAGTGTGTTCAGATTTAATTTCTTCAATGAAGAAAGGATGTTGTTATATTGGAAGCAACTCAGAGATGGTTCCCTCAACTGATTCCTGCATGAAGGTGCTAGCTTATACCGAAAAGATGATCAGGTTGACCCAGTAGCCATTGGAGTTTACAAAAATTAAAGATGATCTTATTTGAACAGAGATGATAGAAGGAGTAACAAATGAAGCAAATTACACAGATAGTGGAGGAATCCATTCCGTTCTCCAGCCTGTTATACAGGAACAACATGAGGATACTCAGGCCTTCGAGCCTGTTACATCAAAACAGGACGAGGCTATTCAGCCCCTGGAGCCTGATATACATTAACAGAAGGAGGTCAATCAGCTACTCAAGCCTGTAACAGTCGGCCATGCTGCACCAGTACCCTGTTAAACAGCAACAGGATCAGTCCATTCAGCCTCCTCAAGTCTGTAACATAGGAACTGGAAGAGGCCACACAGTGACTGGAGATTGTTACACAGATATAACAGGAGGCCATTCAGACCTACAGAGACTATTGCAAGGGAATTGGATAAGGATGAAGAACTATCTGAGAGTTCTTTCATGAGAAAGGAAGAGGCAAGTTAGACAAGGGAACAAGAGAAGACCAATCAATCCCTTGGTCCCATCTCTGGGATACAAGAGGAGACCGTTCAGCATATCCACCTGTTATGGAGAAGTATGAGAAGACCCATCAGCCTCTCAAAATGTTACACAGCAACAAGAAGATTCCATAGTCTCCCAATCTTCTAAAGCATCAACTTGAGGAGGTCATTCTGGCCTTGGAGATGACAAAATGGGAACTCCAGAAAGATGTCAGTCCATCGCGTTTGTACACCAGCAGGATGATGAGTCCATTCAGCCACACATGGATCTTTCACAGCAATTGGAGCAGACCTTTTAAAGCCTTGTGCCTGTTAAACAGGAATTCAAAGAAAACGTAAAGGCTGTCGAAAGGGAAGAACTTCTAATAATGGTATACATTAGGGACTAAAGTGTAACAATAAACTATTATAATTTAAGGCTAATTGTTAGAGTCCATTGTTCAGGACATTTGCAAAGATAAACTACAATCCGTCAGAGTCAACATGGGTTTACAAAGGACAAATCAAGTTTGAGTTGTTTGCTTGGAGTTATTTGAAGATGTCACAAACAAGGTGGATCGTGGGAGATGGAACATATCTGGTCTTACTGAAGGCATCAGATATGTCGCTTCTCCAAAGAGTAAATGGTAAGATCACACAACAGGGGTTTAGGGGTAATTTATTGGCTTGGATGGAGGATTGGTTAACCAACAAAATGCAGTCACATAGAATAAATGTGTCATTTTATTTTGCCAAATGCAATTTGTGGGGTGCCATTGATTTCAGTACTCATGTCTCAACCATTTGCGATCGATTACTGTACTCGGTTGATGGGATAGAAAATACGATGCCACATTTTCAGTTGATACTAACATCGGTGGGAAATTACTTCGGGATGATGATGCAAGAGATTTTAAAACTACATGGATAGGTTGGGTGAATGGGCCAACATTTGGCAAGGACACTTTAAGTGAATAAATATGGGGCTATTCAAGTTGGCCAGTATAATAGAAAGACAAATTATTATCTAAATGGAGAGAAAGTTCAAAGTGCTTAGGTGCAGAGGGGTCTGGATGTCTGCCTTTATATCACAGAAAACCAGCCTGCGGGTCCTGCAAGTAATGAGAATTGCAGGCATAATTTCAGTGTTTACTTATAAAAGGGTAGAGTAGAAAGGTAGGGAGTGTTGTTGCAGCTATGCAAGGCATTAGTGAGGCTGCAACTGGAGTACAGTTTGGGTGTCCTGCAGAATGAGGTATTTGCATTGGAGGCAATTCAGAAGAGCTTCATTAGATTGATTCCATATTTGAAATATTTGCTTTATGAAGAGAAATTGAGCAGTTTAGCCCTATACTCTCGAGTTTATAAGAATGAAAGACGATCTCATTGAGGTCTGTCAAATGCTAAAAGTAATTGAACATGTAGCTGTGGAGTGGATGTTTTTCATGTGACGCAATCTACAACAAGAGACTAGAGCTTTAGGATGGAGAGATGGCAGGAAAGTGGAACAGAGGCCGCGTTGACATCAGCCTCATCAAGGGGTTGGATTCCTCACAGATGCTCCTTGTTCTTATTCAACCCTTTCTGTGTTGCACAGGAATGGGGGAGGACTGGGCATCATACAGGAGCAGGCACTCAGGATAAATCAGTCTCAATCAGTTAGAGGGAATGTAACCGGTGTAGTCACAAAGTGACCAGCGCAGGGTTCTCAACTATTTACAATCTATATTAATGATCAGGAGGATGGAACAGATATACAGATGCTGAGTTTGTTGATATCCCTGTGGCAAGCAAAAGATTAAATTATCAAGACAGGGTGGAGAGTCTGCAAATAGATTCAGAGAGGTAAAGGCAATAGATAATAGTTTGGCAGGTGGAATTTAACATGATATAACCTGTCATTCCATATACAGGAATAATGGAAGGAAATATGATACTGAAGTGGAGTGGGATTAGAGGACATAATGATATTGGGTACTGGGGGTTTCCCGCAGACCCGTTCAGACATGGGAGGTTTTGCTCCATCCCTGATCGTCTGCTCCCAGACACTCCAAGTGACCCCATTGCTCTCTGAACACATGGAATACTTTGATGTGGTTGATTGGTGGTGGGGATAATGTTTTGAAACGTGTATCAAGGGGACAGCCTTTATGCAAGATATATTCATTTCTTTCTACATGGAGACATGATGACGATGGGAATGGCTGACTGCTTCTGAATGAAGAGGCCATGACTGCTGCCAGGGCCAGGGGATGTATTCACCAATACTATATACTGTGATGGGCACACTGTTACATTAATAGAGAGAGAGAGCTCCTTCGGCTCTTCTACCTCTCTCTGTTGACATGGGTACTCTGCAGATGCCATGTACACCATCGGGAATCCCACTATACTGGAAACACCCGGCAGTTCCCTGCTGTGGGAGAAACAATGTATTTACCTCATCCACTATATATATCCTCCATCACTCAATGGTGACATTGATGTTGAGATACTGGGAAATGATTGATATGTCACCTAGTACTGCCTGGAATGTTATGGATCATCGAAGCTGAATGAAAGTGTGACCCTAACAGCCACTGGCAGCACCATTCTCCCCCTGGTGTGAAGCTGCAGGTCGTGTTGAAGGAGGTGACACCACTCTATGTACAATCAGTGTCCCCTTACTCTCTGCTCTTTGGTTAAGTGGAGCTCGGGAAGCTGTTCCTGGAAAACCCCGTTTGGATACAGCAGATCCCCTTCCCCACATACATTCACTCTGTGGTTTCAGAGCTTCCCTTCTCTGCAGCCTCTGCTCCATTTGGTATTCATGTTACAGACCCAGATGCTGTATATACAGTACCCATGCTCCATCCAGAGTTGGGGCACCAAATCCTCAGGTCACCCTGAATGTCTGAGGCAGCTCACAGCACAACCTCCAGCAAACCATCCCCAGCACCTCCACAAAATTTTCAATTACAGGAGCCAGTCAGAAACCCCTTGGTACAAGTGTTGTGAACCAGATAGATCCCCGCAAAATATTTTAAGAAGGCCGTTTAGACCCAAACCTTTCCTTATTTTGAATATAGATGTGAAGTGTGCGGTCCAGATACGTTGCGACTGGTCAAACCACTCAACATTAAGCAAAATATAATCTATTCAAACGCTTCAGTTAAAATACAATCAAAGAAAAGAACGTTTTGGGATAGCTTAAATGTTGGAACTCTTACACAAACAATAGATACTGTACCTTCTTGGTTTACACTGCTTGGCACAAAGATATATTCAAATACAGATCCTTCCAACAGTTTTCCAATCCAGGAGGAAACAACATCAACACAGATCTCAGAGAAAAGCAGCTGGGGATCATGTATTGAAACTTCCAACCCTTTTGGGATCCCCAGCAGCTTCTGAATGCTTCAGCTAAAAACAAAATGAGAAACCCTGGTCTGGGAGAGCTGGCCACTGCCCTTCCATTGTTACCACCGTTTTAATGAAACCTTAAATCTAAATTATTTACTTAAACTGATTTCAGACAGCAGTTCTGCACCTCTGCCTTTAAAACCTCTCTCAACAACAAAAAGATCCAAGAGAAAATAACCTTTTTACAGTGATGGTATTCTTACAACTCTATCTTTAATAGAATCATCCATCAATATACAAAGGTGGATTCATTTTAGACCACCTAATCTCACTCTATTAGCAGACAGGAATGAATATGCTTTACACTGACTCTGAGCTTACAAATGTTGACAACTAGTTTCGATTTCAGTCATTTAACTCCTGCCACACAATGCCTTTGTCTTTCTTCATCCAAGTCGCCACAACGTGTCAAAACTTAGGTTTTCTCGCCCTGTCATCTGTATAATTTCAAACTGAATGGCAGCAATAATAAGCTCAATCGAAACAGACTGGTATTTTTCTCCCTAAACTTCTCCAAAAGGTTTAAGGGGTCACAATCAGTGATAAAGATTTGTCTCATGTATGTTATTCGCAATGTAAATGCTGAAATGTTGTAACGCCAACACAAAGCTCAAGGCCTCCTTCCCCATTGTGGAATAAATCTGTTGATGTTTCCACTGGACACTCCAACCACACATTACATAATGGAGCACTTCTCATCTCTCCAATAGTCCCTCTGAATGACATAGCTCCTCATGTCTCAGCATAAAAGGATTACATACTTCTGTACATCTTAATGCTCTAACCTCTTTACCTGCTACTCCTGGCCTATGCTAGTAAACCTTACTCTCACAGGTATATGTTTTAAAAAGATCTCGCACATTCTTCTCAATCCCTCACAGAAACAAAACTTTGATTTCTGAACTCAGTTATCATCATCAGCCATTTCAGCTTCTAATCTTGCCATTGATACTCTCTGCTCTTCCTCACGAACTCTCGCGACTGCAGGAAGTCAATTGTTGAACTTCTCCAAAATAAGAATCTCTCTAAGATTTGTTCTGTTTTTCATACCCTTACCCACCTTTCAAAATGACTTTCAAAAACTCAATGTCCGTTTAACCAGGGACCCTTTTTTAGATGCTGTCTATTGGCTTCTGGCCCAAGCTCATATGGATTTCAGATGGCTTTCTTCACTACCCCATACTGGCCTGATACATCCTACGATAGGGATGCAAATACCTATCAGCTTTGTTTGGATCAACTAAATCCACATGGTCACTGGGCACTGCATTTGTTTAGCCACTTTCTCAAATGAAATTCAAAAGGTTTCCCCATCCTTCTCATCAAATTTAGATAATGCCTGGATGTATTTAAACAGAACCCCATGAGGCCATTGGTTACAATAGGGTTGCTCATCCTCACTATCCTCCTCATCCTGCCGACCTTCTACCTTCATCACCGCCCTCTATGTCAACTTTCCTCTCTAATTGCTAACATTTTAAGTTAAAACTCTCTGCTTTTCTTCTGTCCTTTCCTCTCTTTATTCTTCATTTCCTTTTCTTTTATTTCAACTTTTCATCAGAATTCAAACTGTTTCAATTCCTTCTCATGTTCAAAGTGCCTCATTTGAATTTGAATTCCAGCCGTTTCCAAAGAGTCTGATGGCGGTTCTACCAAATGCAATTGCCGAGCTATAGCTGTAATTATCTCTCATTTTCTCACAGACAAAAGCAAACCCAACTCCAGTTTGTCTGTCAATTCCTACAGCTTTGCCTTCATTACCTTTTGTAAAACCCCCAACTTTACTTCTTCCACACCCAGAGAACTCTTAATGACTGAAAGAATCTTTATACAGAAAACACTGTTTCACCCAACCGAATTCAACATCCACAACAAAAGACACTGACAACTACCATACACGACCTTTCAACCCAATAGTCTCCCGGTGCATACTCTCCGTGTCTGCATGAGCTTATTCTGGATTCTCTGGTTTCCTCCAACAATACAAAGATATGCATGTCAGGTAAGTTGGCCATGCTAAATTGCTGATAGTTTTCAGGGATGTGTGGGTTAGGAGCCTTTGTCGGGGTAAATGTGTAATAATAGGGTAAAGGAATAGGTTACTCCTCGGAGGGTCGGTGTGGACTTGTTGGGTCGAATGGCCTAATTGCCACTGAAGGGATTGTAATTCTAAACCCAATATGGTATTATCGATTTAGAACCAGAAAAGAGTTCCCAGTTTGCTATAGACCAACCAGACTGCCTCAAACTATTTTAAGAGGGTTGCTTGAATGCCAAACCTTTCTTATTTTAAAGGTAGATGTGAAATGGGTGTTCCAAATGTGATGTTACTAGTCAAACCACTCACCATTAAGCAAAACACAGCATATTTAAACACTCTAATGAAAATCCATTCAAATGAAGAGGAATTTGGAATAATTTAACTATTGGAAAACTTAACCGAATAATGGTTACCGTATATTCTACAAATGAACTGTTCCAATATACCACCATCCCTTAAACACACCCCTTTGCAAAAAGGAACATTCAGGCAGACATTCTTGCATACAGTTCTCCAATCCAGGAGGAATCAGCATCAAGTCAGGTTTCAGAGAGAGTAGCAACTGGGGATAAGTTACTAGGCCGTTGTTACTACTATTTATGAAAAACCCTAAAAGTGTCGTAAGTTATTTACTTGAGCCGTTTTCAGTCGGCAGTTTGGCCTTCAAGATCACTTATTTAAAAAAGGAGAAAATAACTCTTTTTAAAAAGTAACAGCATTGTCGCACAATTTAGATGCCTGGTCTTTTACTCTTGGGGCTTCCTCGTGCTACTGATCACAAGGTCACCTGAGAGGGACAAATTCAGGTACAGACCAAGTTACAAGGTTGTATCTCATAACTTCTGAAACACCCCTGTCCGTGGACCATCACGTGGGACATACAGGGAAGTGAACAACAGCCTGACACACACCATTTCACTGTTTCTCAGCTTCACAATGCCAGCACTCCATACACTAGGGAGCCAAAAGCAAAGGCCAGGGAAAGATACAGAGGGACAGAAAGATTCACATTTAACACAGAAACAGCCAGTTAATTAACTGAAAAATGTTGTGGAAATATGGAGAAAAAGGCAGGGCATTGGGACTAACTGGAGAAGTGAGAATCTTCGAGAGAAAACTTACAAGAATGACAACATTGAATAAAGGCATTGTCAAATCAGCTGAAATGGTTTGTTACATCAAATTCTGAATCTACATCACAGAACACCACAAACAACATAAACTGGGACAAGATGACAGCCCACCATGGAGAGCTGTGCAGAGCATGCTAGTGTGTTGCTCAGTAAACTGCACTAAATGCCCAGCGTAGAGAGTATTGCAAACTTTACTATCAGATGCGAACCATACTCGCATCAGATTACTGCCGACAGTGAGGAGATTTGCTGTATGTGTGTGTGTTCATCAGAAACTGAGGGAGAGTGCGTGTGTATGCGCGATTGGCGTGGTTGAATGCGAAACTCATTGTTTGAGAAGGAACGCACATGGAGGAAATTATTTTAAATAAGAACAACTGGCAGACGTTCTGTTAATCGACAGAGAGAGAACGAGAGAAGTTTCATGGACAGATGAGGTAAAGTGTTAGAGAATGTTAAAATAAAGGCATTGCCAGACACAATAGCAATATACATCGGCGTGCACATGAATGACAGATGGATGGTGAGTTTGATGTGAGGTTGAATCAGATTTGCTTGAGCAGGTTTGAAGCCAGGAGTGTCAGCAGCAGATTATTAACTTTATTAAGACGGTATTTCAAAGCTCAAGGTTCAAACAGCAGATGGAATAAACCAGTGAGATATATTCTGGGCTAGTGAGTATTTCAAGTTTGAAATGGTCAAGGAATGGTGTCAAGAATCATCTCATGTTCAAAGGGATCTCCCACAGTTGTGACTTGTCTGCTTCAGCAGCAGATATTGGCCAGGGATGGGATGGAAACAGTGGAAGGAAGTGAAGTTTGTAACCAGAACAGTAGAGAGTGACCTCCATGCTCTTAATATGTAAATAACAAAGGCAATGATACAATAAATTGTAGTTCGCAGCTGGAACTGAGGAAGTCAACATAGAGACCCATGAGTAACATTGCCAGAGCAGAGAGGGAGACAGTAAGTGAACACATTCATTGATGAAGTTATTAGTGGTCTGTAGAGTGAATTTATGGATTGAAAGTTTCAACAGGAAAATAATAGTGACAAGAAGTGTAGACTATATGAAAGAAGAGGTGTATAGAAAAAAAATCTGGTCAGTGATACTTACCAGGAACATCAACGATATCCAGGAAAGGATAATAAAAATATTCAATAATGAGAAGAGCGTAATAGATCCGCAATGATAATGACAAGCAATAAAATGCAGAAAGATACCAAACATGATGTGATAAACTCCTGTCTATCAGATTCTGATACATTTTTGGAACATTCCAGTCTAATGTTCTCAGATTCTGATCTCTCCTTCCCGTCTGTCCACATCTGCTGATCCCTATCAGTGCTGTGATGCTCCGATCATTTTATGGGATAACACATTGAACGGCGCACATTTATCATTTAAATATGGAAACCTTCCACTGGAATAATTAGAATCCATTGAGATTTGCATTAATCACAGTCACTGAACAAACTCTGGGAAACCGAGCAAAGGCTACGACAACGGATGAATGGGCACCACACAACAATCAACAGACAGGAGTGTCCCCTCCCAGTTGGGGAACACTTCTGTGGTCCAGGACCTTCAACTTCGCACTTTCTGGTTACCATCCTCCAAGGCGGACTTCAGCACAGGTAGCAGCGAAAGGTGGCTGAGCAGAGGCAGATAACTAATTTTGATGCACATAGGGAGGGCCTCACCCGGGACCTTGGGTTCATGTCACATTAGAGGTGACCACCATTGCACTATACACACACACACACACACACACACACTATACGCACACATACATACGGACACACATGTATTCAGACATGCATACAGACACTCACACGCACCCTTACAGACACAGGCACTCCTATACACACACATACATACGGACACACATATACACAGACACTCACGCACACCCATACAGACACACACACTCCCACACTCACACATTCATCCTCTCAGAGACTTAGACCATTCTACACTCATGCACACACATATACACTCTCTCTCACAGACACTTACAATCCCCACCCCAGACACGCACACACACTACACACTCACACATGCACCCCCTCACAGACTTAAGACACTCTACATCACTAGATACGCATATACATTCTCTCTCACACTCACAAACCCCCCAATCCAGACAGACACAGACACAGACACACAAACCGACGAAGACCCACATGCACACATATATTTTGTGGGATGAATTTGTACCTGCAGAGTTACATTGTAATTTGTTCAAAAACTTCGTGAATTCTTGTAAAACCCTGAGCTCACAAACTGCATGGAGTCATGTAAAATTCTGTTATCTCACTTTTCAGATTAGAATCAATCTACACATCATGGCATAGACAGAGAACACAGGGGGCTAACACCTTCAACATATTGTCTAGCTAACACTGAGTGTTATAGCTAATCCGAGAATGCAACATTTTCTTTTTAAAAATAGGTTTTGTGATTTACACAAATTAAAGAAGTGAAACTATCATGGTATTCAAACAAGTGAAAAACTCAACAGACAATCAAGGTATTTTTCAATGAATAATTTCAGTTACATCACACTGTACATTTTTGCTATAAATTCTGTTCCTTAGAAGTGTGTCCTCCACTATCACCTGATGAAGGAGCGGCGCTCCGAAAGCTAGTCTGCTTCCAATTAAACCTGTTGGTCTTTAACCTGGGGTTGTGTGATTTTAACTTTGTACATCCCAGTCCAACACCGGCATCTCCAAATCATGACTGAGCAAACAGGTTCAATTAACCAGTTCCACACATCACTTTTCATATAACTACAAAAGAGAATATTTTCTGGGTTTGGATGGAATGGATGAGGGTTGCTGAGGGATGGATCATAAATCTTCAAATCTTTTTTTAAACTTGGATATGAGAGTATTAACAGAACACTGCAGGGGTCTATATATGTTCCACACTGCTTATGAAATGGGCTGTTATAAAATAACAGATTGGCTGCATAAAGAAAAGTCGGGTGGGCAAGTTTCTATATTCCTTATTGACCAGTGTGAGGCTACTCCTGATTTTAAGTGCCTTGCTACCAAATCCTTTCATAACCTTGAGACAGAGCATTGAGACTGCTGCTCAACAACAGGCCGAAGCAATTCTGTCCCTCTGGGCCTCTTACAGAGGGAAAATAGAAGGCCATTCAGCCCATATTAGCCTGTTGCTACTTGAAAAGGTGGTAATCTTGAATATTGGCGCATTTTGCCAACAAGGAGAAAGTGAGGACTGCAGATGCTGGAGATCAGAGCTGAAAAATGTGTTGCTGGAAAAGCGCAACAGGTCACGCAGCATCCAAGGAGTAGGAAAATGGACGTTTTATGCTTTTCCCGCAACACATTTTTCAGCACATTTTGCCAACAGAATCATTCAAAACAAAGAGATGTGTTGCTGCAGCTGTATGAGGTGTCAGTGAGAGGGCACCTGGAGTACATTGTATTGGTTGTGTTTCTGCAACAGAGAAAGGATGGACATGCAGCAGATACAGTTTAACAACTGCTCGTAATCCATGTGTTGCTGTGTCATTTAATGTCTCGGGTCTGTTACACAAGGACAGGAGAGGAGGCCATTCAGCCTTTCCAGTCTATTACAGAGGGCCACGAGGAGCCCATTCAGCCTCTTGAGCCTGTTACAGAAGGGCAGGAAGTGTTTCTTTAACTTTCTGTTACACATAAATATTAGTTTTAAATTAGTTGTGGAATAGGAAAGACCTGAACTAAACGTTAAAGATCTAACTTTGAACAAGGCCAATTTTGAATGTGTTAGGCAAGCCCAGTGAAAGGCAGATTGGAATACCCTATTCACAGGTAAATGGATGGTTGGAAAACGCAAGACCATCAAAACCTGGTTTCAGAGAGTCCAGAGCCAACATGTTCCTATTAGTAAGAGGGGCAAGGCTGGTGGGTGCAGGGAGTGCTGGATGGTTAGTTATATTGATGCTCTGGTCAAGGTAAGGAAGGAGGCATATGTCAGGTAAACAGAGCTGAGATCAAGTGAATCCCGAGAGGTGTATAAGGGCAGCAAGTGCATAGTCAATGGGCAAATCGGGCCAGAAAAATATGGACATGAGATGGCTTTAGAAATAGGGTTAACGAGGCATTGAAGAAATTCTACAAATCCGTTAATGGCAAAAGATTAACTAGGGAGCGAACAGGGCCCCTTAAAGATCAGTAAGGCTACCGATGTGTGGAACCACAGGAGATTTGAGAAATACGAAACAAAACCTTCTCCTCAGTATTTAATGTGGAGGAGATTACAAGGGCGAGAGAATGAATAAATATATCATGATACATTGAAAAGTGTCTATATTACAAGGAGGTGTTTGACATTTTAAAACACATAAAGGTGGGACCTGCTCAGTTGTATCCCAAATGTATGTGAGAAGCTAGGAAAGAAATTGGTCAGCATTTTGCTGATGTATTTATATAATTGATTTTCACAGGTGAGGTGTCAAAAGACTGGAGGGCTGCTAACATAGTGTCATTATTTAAGAAAGTAAGGGGAAAAAAAACAGGTAACCATAGATCGGTGAGCCTGATGTCAAAATTGACTAAAGTGTTGGAGGGAATTTTGTGGGAAAGGATGTGTATACATTTGAAAAGACAAGGACTGAAGAGGGCTTTGTACATTGGAGATCACGTCTCACTGACTCGGTGTAATCTTTTGAGGAAGTGATGATGATGATTGATGAAGGCAGTAGAGTGGATGTTGACTTTATGGAATTCAGTAAGAAAACCAAAATGGTCTACATGGTAGACTGGTTAGCAAGGTTAGACTGGCTGGGATCCAGGTAGAACTCGCCATTTAGATCCAAAAGTTTCTTGAATATTGGAGACAGGGCGTGACAGTGGACATTTCATCATTAGACCTGGAGACATGCGACCAGTGGCGTGCCACAAAGATCAGTAGTGAGTCCACTGCATTTTGTCACTGATACAAATCATTTGCATTTGAGTATATGAAGTATGGTAATTAAGGTTGTAGATAATTACAAATTTGTTGGTGTAGTCGACAGTGAAGAATGATCTCTCAGACTATAATGGGACCTTGTTTAGGTGAACCGAGTGCCAGATAGAGTTTATTTTATTTAAATGTGAGGTGTTGCATTTTGGCAAGACAAATCAAGGCAAGATATATAGGTAGGTTTCTGTGGAAAGCTGAAATCAAGGAGAACTCCATAGAAATGATCGAATCCCTACAGTTAGGAAACAGGCTTTTCGGCCCATCGAGGCCACACCGACCCTCTAAACAATATCCCACTGGACAAACACCTGCCCTATCCCTCTCAGCCTGCAATTCCTATGGGTAATCCACGTCCCCTACATATCCCTGGGTACGGTGCGCAATTTAGCATTGCCAATCTACCCTTAGCTGTATATCCTTACACTGTTGGAGTAAAACATAGCACCCGGAGGAAACTCACGCAGACACGCGGAGAATGTACAACTCCACACAGCGAGTCATCCAAGAATGGAATTAAACCCAGGTCACTGCCCTGTGAGGCAGCAAAGCTAGACTCGTGGTGCAGGTTCTCCGTTCCTCAAAAGTGCCGTCACAGGTAGATAGCGCAGTGAAGAAGGCATTTGGTGATCTTCCCTTTATTGGTGCGTGCTTTGAGTCGACGCATTTGCATGACATGTTAACTCTGTACAGGACATTGGTTTGGCCACTTTTGTAATATTGCCTTTAATTCTGGTCTCCCTGCTGTCGCGAAGGCGTTGTGAAACTTGAAAGGGTACAGAAGAGTTTTAAAAGAATGTTTGCAGGTTTTGGAGGATCAGAGTGACAGGGAGAGTTTGATTAGGCTGGGGCTATTTTCAAGTGTTGAGCCTGTGGGGGGACCTGAAAGAGGTTTATGAAATCATGAGCGGCATAGATAAGGTAAACAGTCAATGTCTTTTCCCAGGATAGACGAGTACAAAATTAGAAGACAAAGGTTTAAGGTGAGAGGAGAAATATTTTAAAAAGGGACATGAGGGACAACATTTTCACACAGAGACTGCTGTGCGTATGGATTGAACAGACAAAAGAGGTGGTGGGGGCAGGTAGTTACACCATTTAAAAGGCATTTGGATGGATTCATGCATGGGAAATGTTTAGAGGGAGATGGGCCAATTGCTGGCAAGGGGGACGAGGTTAATTTAGGATATTTAGCGGTATAGATGACCAGACCGAAGGGTCTTTTTCCTTGCTGTACATTACTGAGACTCTGTTGACTCTTGAGTGTATAACACAGGAACAGGAAGAGGCTATTCAGGTTCTGAATTCTTTCAGTCAGCTTGTTTGGTCAATTACTGAGAGTCAAATACAAAAATACATCATTCAGATTTTGGTGGTGTTTTACAGAAACAGGAGAAAGGCTTTTAGTCAAGAGAAGCTGTAAAGAATGTGAAGAGGCCATTCAGTCCCTCACCTCCATTCCACAGGAGCAGCAGGTGAGCACAGAGTTATTGGAGCCTGTTACTCAGGAGCAGGAGGGGGACATCTACTTTCACAAACTTGGGATCAGGAGGCAGTCATTCAACTGCTTGGAACTGGGGCACAGGGACAGGAGACAGTCACTCAACTGTTCGAGGCTGGGACACAGGAACAGAAGCCAGTTATTCAACTGCTCAAAACTGGGGCACAGGGAAATCTGGAGGCGAGTGAGGCCCGAGGATCCTGTTACGCCGGAACAGGAGGAGGTGACTCAGTCCCCACCAGAATGGGACACTGGGAGAGAAGGGGAGTTTGCTTGGAACAAACAGAAATATATGAATAAATTGCATTAGTGGTCCATTCAATCCTGCCCCAACATTCACTATTACCACGACTGATCTGATGGTGATTCCTTCATTCCATTTTACGGAGACTGTACTCTCTGCAGCCTCTGCTCCATTTGTTGGTCATGTTACAGACAGAGATGCTGTAACAACAGTCACCATGACTCATCCAGAGGGATGGGTCTAACCGGATGAGTCAGGACTTGAAGAGTCCAATTACAAGAATTAAAACACAAAATAAAGGCATTACCAGATGTTTAGTTCTCTCATATTCGCAATCCAAATCACATAACCAGCCAATCCATTACATATTCAGGATGGAGCACTGTGTAGATCCGGCTAGTGTCTGCTGAATGCAACCCAGCTATGTGCAGAGTGAAACTCTGTGCAGCCCACACCAATGCTGGATCTATAATCCTGGGCTAAATGTCCAGCGTGGGGAGCTGTGCAGACCGCACTGGTTCATTCATATATAAACCCAGATTGTTGCATTGTTCGGTAACACTGTGTGAGATCACTGCCCATTGTGGGGAAACATGTAACCAATGCTGAAAGTGACAGGATGTGCAGTTCCCATTCATTTACAGCTCTATATCTCCACTGTGCCTTGTCAAGGGGTGCTGCGAATATGAAAATCACTGCGAGGAAGAGATGTAAACGGAAACAATTTAAATACCAATAGTTCTGATAAAGGCGTATATCACTCTAGTATTTAAAGATGAAATAGCTGAGATAATAACCAATGAGATTTTGTAAATGATGCAAACAAGTAAGAGGGGGTGGTAATGTTATAGTGGTTGCGCTATACGCCTTCAAATAATCAATGGGAATTAGAAGAACAAATATGCAGGGAGACTGGCAAGACTTGCAGGAACAATAGGGTTGTCATAATAGGTGATTTTAATTATCCTAACATAGACGGGGACTTCCAGAGGGTTAAAAACTTAGATGGAACGTAATTTGTTAAGTGTGTTCAGGAAAGCTTCCACAAGCAGCATGTAGAGGGTACTACAGGGGAAGGGACAATTCAACCTACTGTTGGGAAATTGGGTAGGATAGGTGACGGACGTAAAGTGGGGGAGCATTTTGAGAAAAGTGACCAGAGCTGTATTAATGTTAAAATAGGTATGTTCGGGACAAAATTGGTCCACAGATTAAAGTTCTAAATTGGGGCAAGGTGAATATTGTTGGAATTAGACAGGCGATTGCAGGGCTTGATTGGAGGAGTGTATTTCCAGGTAAAAGGATCCCGGGCAAGTGGGAGGGCTTCAAAAGTGAGATAGCTCGAGTTCAAGGTATGCATGTTCCTGTGAGGGTGTAGGGAAAGTGAGGCTGGAAGAGAGAACCCTGGATGACAAGAGATATTGAGGCTCTGACCAGAAAAAAAGGAGGCGTCGCTCAGGTACAGGTAGCTGGGACCAAGGGAATCTCTGGAGGTACACAGGGGTTAGAGGAGTTTACTGAAGAAGGAAATCAGCAGGGCTAAAGTGGGGTATGAGATAGCCTTGTCTGAGCAGATTAGGGTGAATCCAAATTCTGTATAGTAAAGAAAAAGAACAACTAGAGAGAGATAGGACGCCTTACAATCCAAAATGGGCATGCATGTGTAAAACCTCAAGAAATGGGTGAGGACCTCAATTTCCCCTCTGTGTTTATCATGAAGAAAGACATGAAGACTTGCGACCTTTGAGAGGTTAGTTGCGATATCTTGGCACAGTCCATATCACAGTAGAGATGCTGTTGGACATATTAGAATGCACAATGTCAGATAAATCTCTTGGTCCTGACCAGATATATCTCAGAGCACTGCACGAGGCGAGAGAAGATAGTTCAGGGGCAAGGTCCCAGAAGACTGAGCAGTAGCAAATGTTGTGCCCTTATTCAGAAGTGCTGAAAAGAAAAGCCTGGGAAATATAGACCAGTAAGCTTTACATCTGTTTCGGAAACCACTAGAGAAGGTTTGGAGATATAAGATATGTATGCATTTGCAAAGACAGAGTTTGCCTTAGAGCAGTCAGCATAGCTTTGTGCGTGGCAGATCATGCCTGACAAATTTTGTTAGAGTTTTTTGAGGAAGCGACCAGGAAGGTTGACGAGGGCAGGGTGGTAGACATATTCTATATGGATTTCAGTAAGGCCTTTGATAAGGTTCTACATGGTAGGCCAATCTGAAAGGTTAGATCACATGGACTCCAATGTAAACTGACAAATTGGCGACACAGTTGGCTTGATGTTATGAAGCAAATGGCTATGGTGGAGGGGTGCTTTTCGGACTGGAGGCCTGTGACTAGTGGAGTGCCTCAGTGGTCGGTGCTGGGCCCATTGCTGTTTGTCATCTATATCAATCATTTGGACCAGAGTGCACAACGCAAACGTTAGTAAGTTTGCAGATGACACTAAATTAGGAGACATCATTTACAGTGAGGAACGTTATCAGAAATTGCAACAGTACCTTGATCAGCTGGGGAAGTGGGCTGAGAAATAGCAAATGGAGTTTAATATAGATAAGTGTGATGTCTTGCATTTTGGAAAGTCAAATCCAGGTAGGAGTTTAATGACGAATGATCGTGCCTTAAGGAGTGTAGTGGAACAAAAGGACGTTGGAGATCAGGTGCACGGTTGTCTGAAATTTGAGTCACAGATACACAGGACAGTGAAGACGGATGTTGGCACATTGGCCTTCATCAACGCATTGAGTAAAGAAGGTGGGACGTTATGTTGCAGTTGTACAGGATGTCGGTAAGGCTGCAGTTGGAGTATTGTGTTCAGTTTTGTTCACCTTGCTCTGCAAAGGATTTTATTGAACGAGACAAAGTGTAGAAGAAACTTACAAAGATGTTTCCTGGGCTAAAGGCTCGCAGTTTAAGGCAGAGATTGAACAGGTTAGAACTTATTCTTTACAGCGTGGGTTCTTATAGAAGTCTACCTCTTATAAAATCATGAGAGGTGTGCATGTGGCGAATAATTCAATTTTTTCCCGAGGTTTGGTGAATCGAGTACTAGAGGAAATCCATTAATGTTTGGAAAGGATAAAAAATGTAAAAAGGAAACTGAGGGGCAACGTTTTAACAGAGAGTGTAGAACGCATATGGACTGAGCTGTCAGTGGAAGTGATTGAGGTGGGTACAATAACAACATTGAAAAGGCATTTGGACAAATACACAGATAGGAATGGATTAGAGGGATACAGAACAAGGACAGGGGAATGGGGTGAGTCTGGATGGACATTTTGTTTGCCATAGACCAGCTGGGCCAAATGGCCAGTCATACTGGCAGTCTCGTGCAATATGACTGTAAAGCTGTGTGTTTTGGGGAGGAGACAGGGTGGGGGGTGTACACCGAGATAAAATGTCATGTAAGGATATGTTCACAGTTTCAGAATGCTGAAATGAATTCATTCCGATAGTATCATGCAACACGGGTCAGTATTTCGAAGAATTATGAGTGAAAGGGATATTGCTGTGAGTTCAGGCGATGGACAGTTTTGGATGAGCATTTGTTCTGCAGCTTTGTAACTGGGAATGAGGACAGCAGAGTCTTCGCCTCACTGGGCTGAATCTAACAAAAACCTGTCTCAGTGCCATTTTCATTGAGTGTGACAGAGGGGTTGTCTGCACGAGGCCGAGCTAGTTTCCTGGTGCTATCTAACCAATCTCACCTCATTAACTACCCACCCCACCCCATGGTGTCCCTTTCATTCAATGCCAGCCCTATTCTCCCAACCATCGTAACTGGAGGTACTCACAGTCGCCCGGATGCCCCTGGATATTCCGTGATCCCTGACACTGGTGCCATCTTTAAAAGGCCAATGGGCACACGGTTGTGCTTTCTCAGTTTGGAGCTGCCCTGCACATTTTCCCCGAGCATGGCAGCGAAGGGGCAATTACACCGCGGTTTGTCAACAGTAGCACGGAGGTCCTGGTGGATGGGCTAGTACGAAGGGGACCATACTCTTCTAAGAGGGGGCCACACTACCAGACCCATCCAGCATGGTCTGAGCTCACCACCCAGCTCAGTGCAGTTTCTGGGGTCTGACGAAATGACCAGTAAAACAGGGCAAGCATCAATAACCTTCCCCATTCTGTCAGGATAAGGGTCACCGTATTCTCTCTGCTCCCTCACACTCACTGTATGTCTGTTATAGCACCGACCTCCAAACAAGGCTCATGGCCCACCACTCACACTACTGCATGCAGCACCTTCCATCTCTTTCTGTTTTGCCTTTCTAATGCCCCCCACATTGTTATAGAATATTCTAGAGAATGTGAATTATGGAATGTTCCAGGTATTGTTCCAACTTATTTCCAGTTTCAGGAAAACGGCTGTGCCCCAGTGTGTAACACGAAAGAGGATGGAGTAGAGATGTACGTTTTTCAAATCACACACAATTAAAATCCATCATGAGGCCATTCAGTATTTCAAATATGCTCCAACATTCAATACGTTTGGGGGTGATCTGATGGTTTTCTCAGCTCCATGTTACAGGAATTTGCAGTCATTCGACCCCCAGGTTCCTGTTATCGAGCAGACGATTCTCAGACACATCATACCACGGGTTTCTTCGAGCATGTGTTCAGAAGGCATTTCTCATGAGGACGGACTTTCCTAACAATATATTTCATTTGATTTATAAATTCATACAACAGTCAGCATGCTTTCCACAGACCAATCAAAAACATGCACTTATTTTATGGTTATCGATATCCAATCACAATTAGTCATTCAGGTAATTTCACTGGTCTCACCTTATTGTATTCAGCCAAAGACAACTTTCAAACACTTGTTTCATTTTAAAATATAATCTCTAGCAGAGAACATTTTTGTCTCAAATTCACCTTTTTCCTTGTCATTAAAATTTCTCTTGCCCTTTTTCTGCGACTGATTCTGTGTGTAACAGTTACACAGTCTCCCACTCAGTTGGCTGGATGGTTGGTTTGTGATGCAGGGGGAGGCCACCAGCGCAGGATCAATTCCCCACACTGACAGAGGTTACCATGAAGGGGATGCTCTCTCAACCTCACCCCATCACCCGTGTGGGGACCTTCAATGTAAACCACCATGAGTAGTCTCTCTAATCAGAGTTATTTGGGACTCTAAACTATCAATGTTAGCATTATAATTTTTTAACATCTATTTTATTGAAAAAGATATTTTATTACTTATGTTAAACGAACAACAAAACAACTCAAATAACTCAACAAAATTACAACCATGTGCATGTATATACAAAATAAGTTAAAGTCTCTAAACGGACAGAAGAAAAACAAAAATAAACAATAAATAATAATAAATAATACGGCTCAGCATAACAAAGTGATAGCTCTTGTTCTTCGAGAGCATGAACTGATACACATTCATACGTTCATAATTCTTAATATGTGATTCATTAGACAATATCGTCATGGCTGTACAAAAGCCCTTTTTAGAGTGTCAGTATCGGGTTGCCATATCTTATATAAATCTCTGCTTTTCGGTGCACTATACTTGTGAGAATGTCCAAAGGGATATTCTCCATGACGAGCTTACAATGACACAACAGACCCGGAGGTTTTTCAGACATCCAACACAACAGAATATTTTTACTAGCACAGGTTATATGTGGCAGATACTGAAGGAGTATTGTGCATTAATATTTACTGTGGAAAAGGATATGGAAGATATAAAATGGAGGGAAATAGATGGTGACACCTTGCAAAATGTCGATATTACAGAGGAGGAAGTTCTGGATGTCTTGAAACGGGTAAAGGTGGATAAATCCCCAGCACCTGATCAGGTGTACACTAGGACTCTGTGGGAAGCTAGATAAGTGATTGCTGGGCCTCCTGCTGAGATATTTGTAGTATGGATAGTCACAGGTGTGGTGCCAGAAGACTGGAGGTTGACTAACGTTGTATGAGAAGGGTGTTAATGACAAGCCAGGGAACTATAGACCAGTGACCCCAACGTTGGTGGTGGGCAAGGGTGTTGGAGGGAATCCTGAGGGACAGGATGTGCCTGTATTTGGAAAGGCAAGGACTGATTAAGGATAGTCAACATGGCTTTGTGCGTGAGAAATCATGCCTCACAAACTTGATTGAGTTCTTTGAGAAAGTAACAAATAGGATTGAAGATGGTATAGGGGTAGATGTGATCTGTACGGATTTCAGTAAGGGTTTTGATGAGGTTCCCCATGGGAGACTGAATGGCATGGTTTAATCTCATGGAATACAGGGAGAACTAGCCATTTGGATACAGAACTGGCTCAAAGGTAGAAGACAGAGGGTGGTGGTGGAGGGTTGTTTTTCAGACTGGAGGCCTGTGACAAGTGCAGCGCCACAAGGATCAGTGTTGGATTCACTACTTTTTGTCATTGACATAAATGATTCGGATGCGAGCATAAGAGGTACAATTAGTAAGTTTGCAGATGACACCAAAATTGGAGGTGTGGTGGAGAGCGAAGAGGGTCACCTCAGATTGACCAAATGGCCAATGGGCTGAGAAGTGGCAGATGGAGTTTAATTCAGATAAATGCGAGGTGCTGCATTTTGGGAAAGAAAATCTTTGAAGGACTTTTACACTTAATGGTAAGGTCGCAGGGAGTGTTGCTGAACAAAGAGACCTTGGAGTGCAGGTTGAAAGTGGAATCACAGGTAGATAGAATAGTGAAGAAGGCGTTTCCTTTTTTGTACAGAGTATTGAGTACAGGAGTTGTAAGATCATGTTGCGGCTGTACAGGACACTGGTTAGGCCAGTGTTGAAATATTGCGTGCAATTCTGGTCTCCTTCCTATCGGAAATATGTTGTGAAACTTGAAAGGGTTCAGAAAAGATTTCAAGGATGTTGCCAGCATTGGAGGATTTGGGCTATAGAGAGAGGCTGAACAGGCTGGGGCTGTTTTCCTTGGAGCATCGGAGGCTGAGGGGTGACATTATCGAGGTTTACAAAATTATGAGGGGCATGCGTAGGGTAAATAGGTAAAGTCTTTTCCCTGGGGTCAGGGAGTCAGAACGATAGGGTATAAGTTTAGGGTGAAAGGGGAAAGATATAATAGAGAACTACGAGGCAACGATTTCACACAGAGAGTGGTACGTGTATGGAATGAACTACCAGGTGATGTCAGGGAGGCTGATACAAGTGCAACATTTAAGAGGCATTTGGATGGGTAAATGAATAAGAAGGGTTTGGAGTGTTATGGGCTAGGTGCTGGCAGGTGGGAATAGATTGGTTTGGGATATGAGGTCGGCATGGATGGGTTGGACCGAAGGGACTGTTTCCATGCTGTACATCTTCATGACTCGATGATTCTATGATTTATATTAATCTCTGCTTTTGGTGCACCATGCTGGTGAGAAAGTTCAAAGGGATATTCTCCATGATAAGGTTACAAAGTCTCAACAGACCCGGGGAGTTTTCGACATACAACACAGCATAATATCTTTACTAGCATAGAAAGTAAGGATTTTTTTTTTCCCATGTGCATCTGCGTAAGATACTCTGGGCCGGCCCAGGAAAAGAGAAACCGGGTCCATCTCCAATTCGGTCCCCAAGACCCACTGTACCACACCTAACGAAGAGCTCCAATATATACGAATCCTGCAGCAGGACCACATGCAATGAGTAAGAGTGCCTGCAGTCATTCTGCATTTAGGACATGCTGAAGATAATCCCACTTTGAAATTTGAGAGAAAATCTGGGGTCAGAAAGAACCTATGAAGATTTTTCAACTGCATGGAATGGGTTCTATCACAGATCAAAATCCTTCGAGCATTTTCAAAACTATCCTCCCATGTCTCCGAAGAGATCTAAAATCCCAACTCTCTCGCACAGACGTCACGAAGCTGCACAGTCTTGTCTGCGGGGACACTATCCAACAAATGGTAAAGGGTACTGACAGAGAGTGTATCCTTTACAATAATCACCTGCTTCTCTGTATCGGATCTATAAATGGTTTTTAAAATTGTGTTTTTTAATCATATTTCTAATCTGGAAAAAAACAGAAGAAGTCTCTACGAGGTAGTCCATACTTACAAGTTATTTGATCAAACGGTATCATTGTTTCTCCTTCAAGTAACATGTCGTGGCTCGGTGGTTTGCACTGCTGACTCACCGCACCAGGGTCACGGGTTTAGTTCCAGCCTTGGGTGACTCGCAGTGTGGAGTTAGTATAGTCTCAACTGTGTCTGCGTAGGTTTCCTCCCACAGTCACAAACATGTGCATGTTAGATGACTTGGCCATTGCTCAATCGCTCATTGTGTTCCAGGATCTGTAAGTTGGGGCATTAATCAGGGTAAATATAGGATGGTAGGGGAATGGGTGTGGGTAGGTTACTCTTCAGAGGATCGAAGTGGACTTGCTGGGCCCAAGGACCTGTTTCCATACTGTAGGGATACTACTAATTCTAAATCACCAAAGCAAGGTACCCCCCTCGCAGCCCACAGTTTAAACCTGGAATCCATTATCCCCCGGTATACCAATTATAGGAGTAAGAAACATGGTTTCGGCTGTATTGCCTCGATCTGACGCATTGTCCTTGAAATTTTAACAGTATTGATAATCATTATTTTATGACAATATTCCAAAATGTTGTCATTTTATTTAAGAACAACAGACTAATAAGGGTTCACTTTGTCTGAGAGGGCTCAATGTCTAGCCATATCGATGCCGAGATTTCAGCGGCCCAGGCACTAACACACGATGAAAAATAAAACTTAATTGATTTTTTTTAATCGGGGAGATCTAACCTACACATTCCCAGGTACTATAGGCAATTAAGCATGACCAATCCGCTCTGAGCTGCATATCTATGGACGATAGGAGGAAACCCACACAGACATGGGGAGAATATTCAAAATCCACATGGAGGGTTGCCAGAGGTTGGAACTGAACGCAGCTACTTGGTGAAGGGAGGTATCAGTGCTAACCATAGATCCACCATGCGCATCTGTTAGTGCTGTTTGTTACTTGCGGCTAACTAAAGAAATCCGCCTGACTTGTTCCTGTCACTGAACCTGACTCAGTCTGAGAACTTTATCATCGGCCATATCACCAACCTGGTTACATTTAAAATTTGGTGTTAGCAGTGGAAGAATGGGACGAGAAAATGAAACAGTGATACCCTCCAACATCCTTCAGAGCAGGAATTAGGATAAATCCACAAAGTGGGATCTCAGTCAAGTGTGAATTCTCTTTCTCAGAAGTTTGGGGTGGCTGGACCTTTATATTACATCGAAGCTGGCTTTGTCTGATTTTCCATGGACGGGTGAATCAGGGATAATGGTGCATGGAAAGAAACGTGCAGCTGGGATCACAATGAAATGAGCCATGACCTTATTTACTGGTGGAGTACTGTCAAAGGGCCGAATGGCCCACTTGTGTCCCTCAGCCCTATGTTTAGATGTTCCATTCAGCCCTCGGACATGCTAAACAGGGACAGATCGAGGCCACTCCGATGGTTAGGTGTAGTTTTGGAAATGTACTTGGAAAATCCAGGCTGGATCTGGAAGTGACCACCACCCCACCCCCCAGTCCCTGTTTCCAGGTTTCCCCTCTCTGTAACCTCTGCTCCAGATGTGGGTCATATTGCAGACCCAGATACGCTGGGAATACAGCCACATACCCCACCCAGGGTTAAAATAACAAATCCTCTGCTCTCCCTGAATGCAACATTGTACAACACGATTTCCAGCAAAATAATCCGTTACTTTCCAAAAGCATAACATGTGAAATGAATAAATAGGAACAGGAGTAGGTCAATCGGCCCATCAAGCTAACCCTGTCATTTAATAAGAACATGGCTGATATACCCCAGGGCTCAACTCCATTCGCTTGGCGACTCCTTGTATCCCTTCACACCTCTCTGAGTTAGGGAATTCCAGACATTCACTACCTTCGGAGAGAAGACATTACTCTGCATCTCAGATTGAAAGCGATGTTCCTTATTCGGTATCTATATCCTCGAGTTCGACACTTTGCTCAAGAATAGAAAATCACTTCTCAACATCTACCTTCTCCAACCCCTTCCGTGTCTTGTAGGTTTCAGCATTATCACTCCTCATTCATTTAAACCCCAATGAATTATGGAATCACCATCTTAGAGATTCTCAATAACACAACCCTTTCTTCCCAGGAAACCCCCAATGTACCAACCGAGTTCCTTACTGCATCATCATGCTGACTTTATGTTTCATACACAGGAAGACTCCAATGCCTTTACTGTTCCTTTTCTGGAAGTCCTCTCCATTAAGTAACAGCCTGCCTTTTGATTCTCAGTGTCATCCTCAAACTCGGATGTATATTGCACTCAACTCCCTCCTTCAGGCTGTCAGTATAGATTGCAAATAACTGATGCCATCAGACTGATATTTGTGGTACACCAGCAGATAAACCTTTACGATAAAGATCCATTAATCCTGACTCTCCGATTTCTGTGTTAAACAATCATCATCCCATGTTAATACAGTATCCGACGTCCTGGAGCTTCTGTTTTGTGTAAGAACTTTTGTTTTGTAATACCTTGTGGAAAATCTCTGGAAAGCCTCCTGTCCACCAGATCCCCTTAATCAAGTCCGCTTGTGACATTTACAGGCATCTCCAGAAATACTTTGCATGATTTTACAAGGCAAAATACCATTTTCCTTTCACAAAACCACCCTGACTCTGCGTGAAGCTGTTCTAAATGTCCATGCTGGGCAGATCTTCCAAACTATACTAGTCCCATCAGTTTTCGTTAGGTCCATGTGCCTCTAAATGTTTCCCATTCATAAAATTGTACAAATGAGTTTTAAATGTTGTAGCTATTCTTGCATCTCCCACTCTTCCTCTGGAAGCTCATTCCATACCCACACCGCCCTCTGTGTAAAAAAGCTGCCCTTTAGTCCCTTTTAAATCTACCCTCTTTCACCTTAAACCTATTCCCTCTATGTTTGGATTCCCCTACCTTTTGGAAAAGACCTTGACTATTCACCCTATCCATACCTCTCATGATCTTATAAGTTTCTATAATGTCACTCCTCAACATCCTACACTCCATCTGATACTAACTTCAAGAACAAGCGTTTAAAGATAAGCACTGCAAAATTAAACAACATTAAAAATGACAGGTAACCAATACTCGGCCCAAAAGTCAAACTGTGATTGTTTTTTCTCCATGTTACAATACTAAGGCAGCATGAAACGCTTACTAGTGCCAATAAGAATTCCTTTATCTATAGGGGGTGATGATCACGAAAGTGAAAATGTATCTGTGGCCAGATGGATATACCACATGGTCAACATTCTCCCTCCTGGCCTCTGTATAGCTTTGTGTGGTTGTGGCTTTTTTATCTTGCATTCAATAGAGAGAAACCCTTTCCCCCATTCACACCTTAAATTCGACCGGTTTTACAGAATCTTTCCTTTCACCACTGCTAAAAGCCCGTTTTCTTTTGCCGCACCCTCTTTTCCCTGCCACCCATCCTCTACATCTGGCAAGGGACAAAAAGACCATTTTGAAATTGTATTCAGTTTTGAAGAATTGTCACACTGGACTGGAAACGCTAACTCTGTTTCTCTTTCTCTGCAGATGTGACAGACCTTCTGAGTTTCTCCAGAAACGAATAGGCGCAGAACAATTTTTCAATTAAATAAATAATTATGGATACTGGAAATAAAAATAAAAAGCCTTTATAGAATGTTCACTGGACCTGCAAGTTTAACTCTGCATTCACTCCAGAAAGTTCTTCAACATCTTTCACAATTTCTTCAGCAATTTCTGTTTTTGAACAATTTCCAACGACGTATTGTCAAAGATGCCTAAACATCCTGTCCAAAATGGAGTGCCGTACACTGGGAACTGAACAGAAACGCATGGTGACAAGTTCTTTAACTCTGAAACTGCATAAAGCTGGCATCACTGATACTGCAGAGCTCTGATTCATGGTCAGGGAGAAAAACAGAAAGAAACACATTCACTTCAAATACAGAAGATGGCATTACTGAAAGGAAAAGATTCAGATTACGACCTTAAATGGATATTGTTTATGTAACAATTTGGAGGCGTGACACCAAGGAAAGACTTCCAGCAGAAAGAGAATATGAAACTGGAAGTATTTCCGCATCAGAAACCAGAGTAGGTCACTGAATACAGTGCTGAAGGGGGAATGGGTCTCGGTGTGAACTGGGGGGCAGTCAGTAGAATTGAATTGTAGATATTGCAGCTAAAACTTGGTTATCATCTGATGCTGTAGATTTCAATGACAATCTGTAACCTTTCCCCCAGGATAATCCATCCATCTACGATTTCCATCAAGCCGATCCATGGGTCAGTGACGAGTGTGGGTGAACATGGTCGGCTCGGAATCACATGCACCTAAACCTGATGACAATCCATTAAAGCTACCGCACTTGACTGGTTACACTCCGAACAGCAGGACTAACATCTGATATTGAGAGAGAGATGATCCCAAGACTAACAAATCAGATATAAGCTCTGTCGTCCTGTCAAATCCATGCATAAAAGTCGATGGACCATTAAACAACTTACTGGAGGAGAGGACTCCACAAATATCCCAATCCTAAATAATGGAACAGCCCTGTGCATCCATGTAAAAGATGCAGCATCTGCACCATCCTCAGCCAGAAGTGTTGAGTCGATTACCCACCTCACCCTCAATATGATACCCTCAGAAGCACAGATGCCCATCTTAACAAATTCAATTCACTGCACGTGATATGAAGCAACAGCTGGACACTGTAGATATTACAAAGGTATTTGGCCCTGACACCATTCCTGCAATAGGACTGAGGACTTTTGCTACACAACAAGCCGTGTACCTGAGGAAGCTGTTTCATTCCAGCTCCAACTCTGACAACTCCCTGGCAATGTGGGTAATTACTCAGCTATGTCCATCCCTAAGAATGGAATACTTACAATCGGACCAATTACCACGCTCTCAATCCCATCACGATAGTAAAATTGGTTGGGGTTATTTTTGATAGAGCTGTCAAACAGCACAGAAATAATCGGTTCAGTGTGGTTTCAGATAGGCCCCCCATGTGGAGATGGTGCTGTTGTGGAATTGTCATTGGATTGCTAATCCAGACCAGGATAATTCTCTGGCAACTGGTGCAAGTTAAAAACAAGTAGTAAAATATCGAGATCTATTATCTGGTGTCAGTAATAGTGATCTTGTGTTCAATGTCGATTATAGATGTCGATCTCCTTACCCAGTGTACTTTCGGGAAGTGAATCTCCCGTGCTTTCCTGGTCTGGCCTAAAAGTGACTCCAGACACACAAACATGTGATACACTCTTCAATGGTCTCTTAAACAGGCAAGCAAGGCACTCAATTGTATCAAACTGCTCCGAGATCTTAAAGGATAAACCCGGAGAGAACAGCCGGCAACGGCCTCGTTATCAGAAAAGGGAATGGGAAACACAATCCTGTCGACCCTGCAGAGACCTCCTTCCTAACAGCTGAGAGCTTGTGACAATATTTACAGAGCTTTCCCACACACTGCACAGAAGCATCGGGAAAGGAATACGGCATACAACTCATTGAGCTTTCCCTATTCCAGTTAATGGCCGAATATCTCCTCAACGCAGTTTTCCCCATACAATATACATATCCCTTAATATGTTTAAACATTGTGAACCATAAAATGAGAACTGCTGTAGTCCATTCGGCCCATCAGTGTTGCCCCTCCATTCTATGTACAGGCAGTTCACTGATAACACGTGTTGATTAAATACATTTCAGCTGCAATGCAATTCATGAATCTTTTTCTATAAAGTGAACTGGCGTTTACTGTGACGCGATTCCTTGGCTGGCACCAGCTGAACAGCAAACCCAGCCTCATAAAACTCTATCTACAAAAGTTACAATCAATGTGTTCAGCTAAAACAGGAATGCAATTGACTCTTCAGGCCTTGAAACTGAGCCTGAAACTGGGAATTGTAGTCTATATTTAGAAAGAACTTTATTTCAAACTGTGGGGAGAATCTTGGGGAAAACTGGAATTCGGCTTCGGTATCACATGGTCGGTCAGCCCCCGCGCGCTTTCTGTTGAAGATTGTGGTGAAAGGCACAGTGCACCAGTGAGTGACTGTAGGGTGAAAGCGTTACACTTACAGCACTGTTCCATTACAACATGTAATTTAAATATTTATTTAGACTGTCCTATTGTGTGTTAGACCAAATTTAAATTTTGGTTTTTACTGATATTTTTGGGAGTTCGCCAATTACCCTCTTTTTTCCATAGACCCCATTATTAATATTGCACGATTTTCTACACACCGTGTGTTACAGGAACACAGTTTCGTGTTATTGGAGAACAACCTGGACTGATAGCTGATCTTCTATCTTCACACTATACTCCTGCTCTCTCCCTATCCCTTTCGTTTCCAGAAATCCTTATTTATACTCAGCCCCTTGATTTCCACAGCCTGATCTAGGAGAGAGTACCCCTGGTTCACCACTCTCTGAGTGCAGGCATTTATTCTCATCTCAATGCAAAGTGGCCTGTCTGTACCTAATATTGTGGCCCCTTGTTTTAGACGTTCCAGCCAGGCGGTTTACTGATCTGCTTCTAATCTGTCTCGCCCTGTCAGAGTGTTATATATTTCACTGTGATTTTCACTCATTTTCCTAAAGCCCATGGAACGCAGGTCCAGTCGACCCAAACTCTGGTCCCACAAGAAGTCTGTCATCCCAGAGCTCCGTCTGGTCATCCTTTGCTGCTCTCCCCCAATGTCAGGTTTGTCGTCTGTTAGGAAAAGAGACCAAAACTGCGCACAATACTGCACAATGTTCGGGATGGGGTCTCACCAAGGCCCTGAACAGCTGCAGTGAGATACATTTACTCCTGTACTCAAATCCCCCTGAAATGAAGGTGAATACAGTATTTATCTTCCTTCCTGCTTTCTAACCCTGCAATATTGCTTTCAGTGACTGGTGTACAGGGAAATCCAGATTCCTTTCAAAGTTACAGTTCCCCACTTGCTGGGCCTATATACAATTGTCAGCGTGCCAATACCATTCCCAGTATTGACTTCTGGCTTCAGAACTCACTGCCCTACATGCACTCTGAGGGCTACGCAGAAATAAACAAAAATGCAGCTTAAGTTCATTTATAGAGCAACATTTTTCATGCACTCATTTTTGAAATGGGAGGCTGCCATTCTATTGTTCCCATCAAAGTACACAACATCTCATCTCCCCATTACTCTCCATGTGCCACGTATTTGCCCAGTCACTCGATTTGTCTCAATCACCTTGGAATTTTTTTACATCCTCCTCATCCACTCACAAGCTGACATCGTTTAGTGCTGTCAGCAGACTTGGGAATATTGCATTTGCGCCCCTCACCCATAGATATTGGGAATAGCTGGAGCCCAAGACACAATCCTTACAATATCCTCCAAGCCTTCCATTTAAAAATAAAACATTGTTTTATTCCTACTCACTGTTTCCTGCCAGCTCTCCCATTCTAAATCTATGACCATATATTAGCCCGAGTCCCATAGGATTCGAATTTGCACAATAGGCTTGGGGCTTTATCAAAAATCTTTCTGAGATTCCACTCGCATGGCATTGATACCGCCTACATAAATTTCCGAAAAGCCACTTTCTCAAATATGATTCCCATGTCATAAATCTCTGTTGACTTTGTCTATGCCCATTAATTTCAGTCCAATACTTTCTCTAAACTGTTCAGTTGCTACTTTCATTCTATTCCCTTTTTCTCATAAGACTGAAATTCCCTGGTATTGCTAGGAAGTTTTCTTTTTTGTTTTGTTTTCTTCTGTGAAGGCATAACTAAGGTATTTGCTCCATTGTTCTGCTATTTCCCGGTCCTCAATTATCTGGCATCAGACTGTAAGAAATCTGCAAATTTTTTCTCTTAATTTTGCCCTTGACATTATTTCCAGAAAATATTACAAGTTCTCTATTAACAAATTTGTTAAGATATTCTTCAGAAACCCATCAATTCCTACCTTAAGCTACTCAATGATTGACCTTCCACAGCCATACAATCACAGAAGCAGAGACTCTGTACTACCAGAAATACAGCACGGTCTACTTTAGGCCCACTTTCCGACACAAGACCATAGCCGTGAATCTTAAAGCATTTGAAGTGTACAACCATTTGGTTTCTAATGGTTTGAGGTTAGCATGGCAACTCCACTCTCAAGAAGTGCATTCCAGACCCCAACACCCTCTAGTTGAAAAACAATTCTCAAATCTTCACTAAACCACAAATCCTTCACTTTAAAACTGTGGCCCTTTGAGTCAAAGCAACAGCTGCTGTCTATCCACCCTGTCCATGTACCTCGTAATCCTATCCCTCTGAATCACAGACCTCTCAGCCTTCTCTCCTCCAAACTAAACAACCTGAGGTTATCCAGCCTCTCTCCATAGCTGATATGCTCCATCCCAGGGAATATCCTGGTGAATCTGCTCTGCACGCCCTCCACTACAATCACATCTTTCCTGTAATGTTGTTCCCAGACCCACACACAATATTCCATCTTGCCCTCACCACAGTTCCGCATAGTTCTTATAATCTATGCCTCGATGAATAAAGGCTACGTTTACATTCCACTAGCCTTTCCCTGATTGTGTATTAACCTGTGCAGACACATCAGCAATGTGTGGAGAAGCACCCTCTGAGCTTTCTAGTGTGCTGCCATTCATTGAGTACTCCCCTGCCTGGTTCCTTCTTCCAAAGTTGGATCACCTCATATTTATCAGGGTTACATTTTATCTGCCATTGGTCCACATCTGACCATTCCATCAGTATCTACCTGTAACATAAGGCCTTCCTCCTCACTGCCAACCACCCAGCCAATCTTTGTATCAAATCCAAACTTATTTATTACACACCCCACCCCTCGTCCATATTCACAGCTGCATCATTTATGAATACCGCAAATAATAAGGTTAAAAATCTCTCAACATCAGTTCTATCACGTGTTTGTGCACTTGATGAAGAAGCAGCGTTTCGAAAGCTAGTGCTGCCGAATAAACCTGTTAGACTATGGTCTGGTGTTATGTTATTTTTCGATTTGTCCACCCCAGCCCAACACTCACACCTCCGAATCACAAATACTAAGGGACCCAGCACTGATGCCTGTGGTACACCATTGGACACTGGCGTCCAGTCAGACAAACAGCCTTCTACCACTCCCCTCTTTCTCTTACTACTAAAGTTGATTTCGATGCGACTTGGCAAGTCACTGATGAGTCCTACGTGTTCATTGGTTATTCCGTTCCACTTGACACACTTGTAGGTTATCTGGAGATTCTCCGTAATCGCGCCTTGTCTTGCCGCTGTGTGAGTCAGTCCCTTCCACGCACAGAATTTCCTCCTTATTGCAGTCTTAAATGGTTTGTCCCTTATCCTGCCATTATTTGCCTTGAATTTGGATTTGACAGCCAGATAAACATCCAGTTAATTTCCAACTTTTCGTATGTTTTGTGAGTTTTATAAAGTTCACAGTGACCCACCGCTGGATCTTTGAACCTCAAGAGAACATAGGCCGGGTTTCCTCATCATGCAAGCTTGCCACCTGAGGGATTTGTCTGGATAATGTCCATTGCACTACTTCTGTGGTCAGTATATTCTTTCTCAGATTCGGTCACGAAAACTGTGCACAATACTCCAGGTACAGTCTCACCAACAATCTGTGAAACTGCTGCAACGTGTCTTTACATCTATATTCTGACTCCCTTAAAGGAAGGCAAACCAAACTTTAGGTTTCCACTTACATATATTCCTCCAAATACCCTTCACATCATTACAATTTCGAACTCACTGTGTGGGTTCTTATAGAAAGCCTTCTGATAATCTAAAATATGCCAATTCTACTGGATCCCCATGATCTACGCTATAAGAATCAACTTCAAAAAATTCCAAAGTTTGTCCAGTATGATTTCCCTTTCAGAAATGCATGCTGAGTCTCTCCAACGTTGCTGTTAATGTCTAAATATTCAATATCACATCCTATATAATAGATTCCAACAGTTTCCCGACAAATGTCATGTTAATTTGTCAGCAGTTCTCCACACTGTCTCTTCTTCCCTTTGTAGATGCTTGGATCCCTACCATTCATCTATAGTGCTTGGATCACGTTTACGAATGTACATTTATCTACATCAGCTTCTGGACTCTGCAGAATGTACAGGAAAATAGAACGCAGTCATCGACAATGCAATCAATACTTCGATTTGTGATTTATTTCTGAAGATTTTGGTATGAAGTACATCTGGACTGTCAAGCTTAGCAATGCTCAATCCAGCTGCATGTTTAATATTGCCTCGTTACTGATATGAATTGACTTTATGTCTTTACTTCCACAAGTCCTATACAATCACTTCGTATCTATGGGTGATTTTCTGGATCTTACTCCATTAAGACAGATGTATAGTAACTGGTCATTTGCTTTTCCATTTCCCTGTTATCCACCATAAACTCGTCTCTCCCGATTGCAATTTTCCACATTTGACAATGTTTTTTTTCTTTTGAAATATAGATCATAGGTTTTTGCAGTCTTTGTGTTCCTGTTTGTTTACATGCATGTTCGCTTTTTGATTTCCTGATCAGTTTCATGGCCCTCCTTTTCTGGATTGCAATTTTCTGAGAATTCTTAGGATTCCACAATGTCTGGAATTCTTCTGAAGTCACTTCCTGTAATTAATATATTCTTTAATTTGTTATGTTAATCATCATTGAATCACTTACTCACTATTTGGTGTTTTCACCTGAAATAAGTAGACATATCTTTCAGACTATGCAGTATTTCTTAAAATCTCCTGGTCCTGACCAGATATATTCAGTAACACTGCAGTAGGGCAGAGATGTAATAGTGGGGGCCCTGATTGGTAGCCAAAAGCTGAGGTCGCGAAGCTGTTCCCTTATTCAAGAAGAGCTACAAAGAAAAGCCTGGGACCTATCGACCAGCAAACCTGATATCTATAGTAGACAAGTTTCTTGAGAAGATTCTGAGAGAGACGATATACATGCATTTGGAAAGGCAGGATGTGATTATGAAGAGTCAGCACGGCTTTGTGCGTGGGGGATCATGGCTCAATAATTTGTTCGAGTGCTTTGGTGAAATGACCAGTAACTTTGACAAGGGTATGGTATATGTAGTGTATATGGATTTCAGTAAGGCCTTCAGTAAGGTTCCACATAGTAGTCTGCTCTGGAAGTTTAGATCATATGGAATTGAAGAGGAGCCGGCAAATCAGATCATAGTAGGAAAACAGAGGGTAACGTAGAAGTATGCTTGTCGGGCTGAAGGCCTGTGATGAGTGGAATGCCTCAGGGGTCGGTTCTGGGACTATTACCGCTTGTTTTATGCATGTATATTGTATATATATTGACATATTACACACATCTATGATTTAGACGAGAATGTAGAGGCATGAATTATAAGTTTCAAAATGACACTAAAATAGGCGGTATCGTGGACAGCGAGGAAGATTATCAGACATTTCAGAAATTACAGCAGTGCCTTGATCAGGTGAGAAAGTGGGCCGAGAAATGGCAAATGGAGTTTAATACAGATAAGTGTAAGTTCTTGCATTTTAGAAAGTCCAATCAATGTCGGAGTTTCATGGTGAATGGAAGGGCCTTAAGGACTGTATTGAGACAAAGGGACCTTGGAATTCAGGTTCAAGGTTCTCTGAAAGTGGAGTCACAGGGAGATAGGGTAGTGAAAAAGGCATTTGGCAAACTGGCCTTCATCAGTCAGAGTGATGAGTATCGAAATTAGGGAGTTATGTTGCAGTTATACAGGATGGTGGTGAGGCAATACTGGTAGTGTTATGTGAAGTATTGTTCACGTTACTACGGGAAGGATGTTATTATACTGGAAATAGTACAGAAGAAATTTACAAGGATGTTGCCCGGACTCAATGGTCTGAGTTATAGGGAGAGGTTGGGCAAGCAAGGAGTTTTTACTTTAGAGTGTATGAGACAGAGGGGGATCTGATAGAAGTGTATACGATCATGAGAAGCATAAATAGAGTGAATGCACTCAGTCTTTTTTCCCCCAGGATTGAACAACCATGGACTAGAGGGCATCAATTTAAGATCCGAGGGGAAAGAGTAAAAGGGAACCTGAGGGGCAATTTCTTTTACACACAGGGTGGTGTGCACATGGAATGAGATGCCAGCAGAAGTGGTTGAGGCGGGTAGATACACAAATTTTAAAATGCATTTGGACAAATACACGGATAGGAAAGAATAAGGAGGATATGGGGCAAGGGCAGGGAAATGGGGTTAATGTGAATGGATATTTTGTTCGGAATGGACCAATTTGGGCTGAAGGGCCTTTCTCCGTGCTGTCGGACTCTATGACTCTCACAATTGTCTTCTCTACATTGAATGTTATATTATACTTGCCCAATTCATTATAGCATACTTGACCCTCTAGCCTCCAGGCTTCCATGATGCCTAACCAGAATGTTCAAACATTCGATATTGTATTCAGACGCCGTGCAAAAATGCAACATATTGATGTCACTATTCCTCCAAAGCTGCTTCAGAGCAAGGTTATTAATTAGTCCTCCTAACAACACAACACCAAATCTGAAATAACCTGCTCTCTAATTTGGTTCACAACATACTGTTCAACCTACCTAATACACACTTACGGAAATTTATCTTCACAGTATTAGTAGTCACTGCAGTTTTGGTGCAACTTGAGACCATCCATTATTACTGCAGCACCCACGATTATTTGTTACTCATTCGCAGGATGAGGGCGTCGCTGGATATCCAGTATTTATTGCCCATGCCAGAGGGCAGATAAGAGTCAGCAGCGTTGTCTTCAGTCTGCAGTCACATGCAGGCCACACCAGGTAAGGACAGCAGTATCCTTCTCTCAAGGACATCAGTGAACCAGATGAGTTTTCCAACAATCGCCAATGGATTCCTGGTCATCATAAACCCTTGATTCCAGATACATATTGAATTCAAATTCCACCATCTACCACGGCAGGATTTGAATTCATGTCCACAGAATATTACCTGGGTCTTTCAGTTAAGACCCCAGCGATAATATCACTGTGTCATTGCTCCCCCTTGCATATACTTGCATACCTAATTTCCAGAGCATACGTTGTAAAATATTAACGTGACAGATTTGGTTTTGATACATAACACACTAATGTTTGCTTCACCTTGCTATTTGTAAGATCCACAAAAACTGATTCTGTGGGAAGTGTGGGAAAGTGTCTGTGGCGTTATTAGCGGTAGACTTGGACAAGACGTTCAGGGAGACTCACCTCAACGCTGAGATGATCTGAAGAATTGGTCATTAATACAGGACAAGCATCAATATTCTTTCCCCCCACTTTGCCAGGATAGGTATCACCATATTCTTCTCTTCCATCGCACTCACTGTATATCTGTTATCCCACCTACCCCCGAACAAGGCTCACACTCTATCTGCAAATAAGGCTCCAGCACAACCACACTCACTGTTGAATTCAGCACCTTCCTTCACCCACTTTTTCTGTCCCTGACGCAATAGCCCCGCACACTAATACCACTGCATGGATACAACACTGTGGTCAGACTCCTTCCGGACATCTCACCCTTCACCCTTCCCCTATACCAGCATTAACAGCAGGGACACCCACTCCCACCGTCAATCCGTCCCTCCTCTTCTCCCATTCCAGGAGAAACATCCTGGAATGTGACATAAAGGGTCAACCATGGTGTTAAAGTGCCCGATATCCGTTCCCTCACCCTCTACCTCGACATGTGGGGAGGATCCTGGAAAGAGCCAGAGAGGACCAGGACAACTTGTGTGGAGATTCTGAAACATCGACATCCCACCAACCAAGTAAGCTGCAATGTTCAGTAAAGAGCAATTCTCAATGTAAACTTGCTGGCAGTTCCAATTTCATCTGTCTCACTTTTCAGGCATAGTTAAAAGCATTAATCAAAGACTAAAATAAAAAAAAATGTTTATGCTCTTCAGTAAAAATGTTAAAAAGAAAAAATAAACGATATAAGTTCATTTCGAAAAATCTAAAACACGATGTTCATTCAAAATTATGGGTAATCCTCGTAAATACTCGACATTATTTCTCTCATTAAATCTTCTTACCAGTGTTTGTATTCTAGCATCTGTTTCTTTAATTTCAACGAACCATCGTGCCCTGCTATCAGATGCTTACAGTAAATGTCCCTTCCTCTCTGAACTTATCGTAAACTGTCAATATATTTCCAAATAACTGGATGTTCCACATCAAGTTAGCGTTGTCATCTCCTGTGGGCAGCTTCTGCATTATGGTCTGTTTTGTCCTCTTTATTTAAATTTCTTTCATATAAATTCCACATTCCAACTGGAAAAGGCGGTGGACGCTGACCATTTCCTCTGCGTAATCTTCTACCTCCATAGTTATCCTCGAACCAGTCCAGCAGCGGTTGCAATTCATCTGGAAGCGCATCAGTCAAATGTTCAATAGCTTCATGAATGTTTTCAATCGGAATAAATGCAAGACCAATTCTCATTTTAGCTCTGAAACAAAACTCTGAGTCAATGTTACACTTACTCAAGTGTCTTTTTAACATTTTTACTAAAGGGAATAAAAATTATTTTTATTTTCATTGCTTTGATTCATGCTTTTATCGAAGCCTGAAAAGGAATAAATATGAGCTGCGCTGAAATAGTTCTGTGCCTAAATGGGGCTGCGGCAAAATGGGCTGCACCAATCAGACCCCACCAAACAGAATGAAGTATTCAGTAAATTGCACAGCACAGGAGGACGCCATATAACCATCCCAGGCTGTTATGCAGAAGCAGGGACATCCTGGGTAGCTGTCAGGAAATGCAGAGTAGAGATCATTACTCATTTTGTGTTTGGAAAGTTGCAACGAGTGGAATTCTTCAGGGATCTGTATGAGGTCATCTACAAATTACAATCTATTCTAATGAACCGGATGAAGGAGATGGGGCTCAGTTTGCTCATGCACCAGGATAGTTATTCAATAAGATGTCAAATGGAGACAGAGCATCTGCAATGGGATACAGACAGGGGGAGGGTAGAACGTCTGCAATGGAATACTTATGGGGGGAGGGCAGAGCATCTGAAATGGGATACAGACAGTGGAGGGAAGACTGACTGCGGTGGGACACAGACGGGGGAGAGCAGAGCATCTGCAATGATACAGATGGGGATGGCAGGGCGTCAGCAATGGGATACAGACATGGGGAGGGCAGAGCATCTGCAATGGGATACAGACAGTGAGAGGGGAGAGCATCTGCAATGGGATACAGACATGGGGAGGACAGAGCATCTGCGGTGGGATACAGACAGGGAGAAGACGGAGCGTCTGCAATGTGATACAGACTGGGGGAGGGCAGAGCGTCTGCAATAGGAGACAGACAGGGGGCGGGCAGAAGGTCTGCAATGGGATGCAGACAGGGAGAGGACAGATCATCTGCAATAGGATACAGACGGGGGAGGGCAGAGCATCTGCAATGGGATACAGACAGGGGAAAGGCAAAGCGAGAGCAGTGTGTCTACAATGGGATATAGACAGGGGAAGGGCAGACCCTCTGAAAGGGAGACAGACTTGGGAAGGGATGCACGCCTGCAATGGGATACAGGCAGGGGGAGGGAAGAGTGTCTGCAATGGGATACTAATGGGTGAGGGCAGAGCGTCTGCAATGGGAAACAGACAGGGGAGGGCAGAGCATCTGCAATGCGATACAGACAGCTGAAGGCAGTGCGTCTGTAATGGGATACAGATGGGGAAGTTTCGATCGTCTGCTTTGGAATACAAACAGGAGGAGGGCAGAGCGTCTGCATGGGATACAGAGAGGGGGAGGCAGAGGATCTGCAATGGGATATAGACAGCGGAAGGCAGAGCGAGGGCAGTGCATCTACAATGGGATACAGACAGGGGAAGGGCAGAGCGTCTGCCATGGGATACAGATGGAGGAGGGCAGAGAGTCTGCTATAGGATACAGACAGTGGGAGTGCAGAACGTCTGCAATGGGACACAGATTGGGGGAGGGCACAGCAACAAGCAATGGCATACAGACAGAGGATGGCTGTGAGCAAAGCTTCAGCAGAAAACAAAACAGTACAATATATATGTGATGGAGATTTTCTGTTTTGTGGGAAAGATGAAACAGCAGAAATTTATTTAAATGCAAGGAGAATGCAGAACTCAGTGTTACAGAGGGATCTGTGTGTCTTAGTATATGGATCACATCAAATTAACCTGCAGATGTAGCAAGTGATTTGGAAGGTAAATGTCGTGATCCTGTTTCGTGCAAGGGGTGTTGGGTATGATCTTAGCGATGTTTTCTGCATCAGTAGAGGGCATTGCTGAGATTACATCTGTTGTATTATGTGCATTTATAACTGTCTAAACTGAAAATAAAAAATAAATATTGCTTTCGAAACGTCTCAAAGATTTTTCTCTTTACTTATTCTTGAAATGAAGGCATTACGTTATGAAGAATTAACAGTTCGGCCTGAGAGTGAGGGATGTTTTCTTGACCATATAAGACCTTGAGAAGAGTGTAGTTGGTGAATACCGGATGGATATTTCTTCTTGTTTGGAAGAATAAAACTGGGGAAATACTTTAAGAATATGTCAGGTTTAAAGGAAAGGTCATTGGACAGAAACATTGAACTGTAAATTCTCTTCCACCATGCTGACAGACAAGCTGAGCTTTTCCAGCAATTACTGTATATGTTTAAGAATATTCATTTTAACACAGACATTGTGAAGACAAGAAACGCTTATGTTTACATTATGCAAGCACATACTAACACATCGTCAAAACAAGTAGGACCACTAATTGTTAATGAATATATTCTGCAATAACACACTGACCTGGAGTCGAGAATGTGATGGAGTCATATAGTTCAGACAATATTCAAGAAGAGCTCACAGAGTCCAGTGTGGGACTGATAACGTTACTGATTTAACTTACAGATGGAAAATGTAACCTATCTGTGGAGAAACATTCTATTGCTCCCTTTCTGTTTCCCTATCGTACATCGCAGCAATGTGTGGAGTGAAAAGTCATCTTTCCCACTAGTGGAGGATTCCTGATGAGGATTCATTGGAATCTCCCCATTACCTGAAGCAAAACAATTCAGCCAAATTCAACTGTTTCATGAAGATATCCCATTGTCAGAAGGCTGTGCAAGTAGAATAACTAAAGAAGTAATTATCTGACACGATGGTGAGGAGAACAGACAGGAGATTCTGTGGCTGCAAATGGGAATCTGGAATGGTGTGTAGCCTCCCACATGCCCAGGGTTCAGGATGTCTCAGAGCGGCTGCAGAACGTTCTCACTGGGGTTGGGGGGGGCAGTGGGGGGAAGCATCCAGAAGTCATTGGGCACATTGGTACAAAGGACAGAGTGACACAGGTAGAAATAGTGATGAAATCCTGCAGAGTGATTGTAGACAGCTCGGGGAAAGGATAAACGACAGTGGTAATATCCAGTTCATTTCCAGTGCTCCGTGGTAGTGAGGGTATGAACAGGAGAGGATATGGCAGATGAAGGGGTGGCTAAAGAATTGGTGCAGGGGGCTGAGATTTTTGGATTACTGGGATCTTTTGTGGGGCAAGGTGACGTGTTCAGGAAGGACGGGTTGTACCTGAACTGGAAGGTGACCAATATGCTGACAGGCAGGTTTGCAACTGCTGCAAGGGAGAGTTTCAACTAGATTGGCTGGGGTTGGGGAGTGGTGGGATCCTCAACAGCAGGGAGGGAAGTGCGAGGCTGGAAGGAGATACAGTAATCAGAAACAGTAAAATGAAGAGACAGGTCAGGCTAGACAACGACATGGAGCAAGGAATGCATGTTGGATTAAATTGCAACTGTTTCAATGCAAGATGGTTGACAGGTAAGGCCGATGAACTCAGGGCATGGATCGGTGCGTGGGACTGGGATATTATAGCCATTACTGAGATATGGCTAAGGGAGGGACAGCACTGACAGCTTAATGTACCAGGGTACAGGTGCTTTCTGAGGGACTGAGATTGTGGAAGGAGGAGACGGGGAGTTTCATTTTTGATTAAGGTGTGTAAAAAAGCAGTAATCTGAAATAAAATAACTGGTGGATCATCCTGTGAGGATTTGTCTGGGGAGCAAATAAATAAGAAGGGAATGGTGATAGTATTTGGATTGTACTATAGGCCCCCAAATAGTAAACGAGGATTTAGGGGAACAAAAATATGTAGACAGACTGGAGAGACTTGCAGGGCCAATAGGATTGCATTAATAGGAGATTTTAATTTTCTTAACATAGACGGGGAATGACAGAGAACTAAGGACTGGGATGGGGTGTATTTATTAAGTGTGTTCAGAATAGTTTCCTCAAGCAGTCAGTAGAGGGTGCAACTTGGGAAGGGATGAAGCGTGACCTACTCTAAGATCTCGAGCAGGGCAAGTGACTGAGGTTACAGTGGGGGAGCACTCTGGGACCCGTGACCATAGTTCTATTAATTTTTAAATAATTATGGAGAAGGACAAAACTGCTCCACATGTTCAAGTTCAAACTTGAGGCAAGGCGAATTTTGATGGAATTAGACAGGAGCTTGTAGGGGTTGGTTGGAGGAGTTTGTTTGCAGGTGAAGGGACCTCCTGCAAGTGGGAGGACTTTAAAAGTGAAATGTCTACAGTTCAACGTCTATATGTTACTGTGAGGGTAAAAGGCAAGTTTGGTAGGAAGAGGGAACCTCGGATGTCAAGAGATATTGAGGCTTTGACCAGCAAAAAAGAGGTGTGGCTCAGGTCCAGGCCGCTTGGGATCGAGGGAATACCTGGAGGTGTACAGGGGATAAAGGAGTTTACTGAAGAAGGAAGTCAGGAGGGCGAAAAGGGGGCACAAGATAGCCTTGGCTGAGAAGATTATGGTGAATCCAAAGAGGTTCATTAAGTATATTAAAGTAAAAAGAATAACTAAATGAGAATATGACTCCTCAAAATCCAAAATGGACATGCATGCCTAGAACCGTAGGAGAATTGCGAGATTCTCAATGAATATTTCTCCTCTGTCTTTACCGTGGAGAAATACATTAAACTTGGGAGGTTAACAAAGGTCATGGTATTATCTTGGGGTCAGTCAATATCACAGGAGAAGACGTGTTGGATGCATTAGAATGTATGAAGGTGGATAAATCTCCTGGTCCTAAACAGATGCATCCAAGAATACTGCAAGAGGCGACAGAAGAAACTACGGGGACCCTGGTTGATATTTATGCATCATCATGAGCTACAGAATATTAGAGAGTACCAAATGTTGTGCCATGATTCAAGAAGGGAAGCAAATAAAAATCTGGGATCTATAGACCAGGAAACCTAACATCTGTGGTAAGTAGGTTACTTGAGAAGACTCTGAGGGATGGGATATACATGCATTTGGACAAATAGGGTTTTTTTTAGAAATAGTTTTTTTTTCAGATTCCCTACAGTGTCGAAACATGCCATTTCCCTCAACACGACCAACCGACCCTCCAAACAGTAACCCACCCAGTCCCATTTCCCTACCCTTCACTTGGAGGTCGCCACTGATGATGTTACCTAGACAGGTAATGAAATGTCTGGATATCAAACCTACAGCTCAGCGAGCAAACCTACACCCTACACTAGGGATAACGTAGCATGACCAATTCACCTGACCTATACATCTTTGGATTGTTGGAGGGAAATGGAGCACCCAAGGGAAGCACACACAAACACAGTGAGAATGTGCAAGCACCACACAGAGTTTCACCCGAAGCTGGAACCAAACCTGGATCCATGGCACTATGAGGCAGCAGTACTAGCCACTGAACCACCATGCCAAACTTGCTTTTTTCAAAACAGTTCAATGACACAGGGACAAAATCTATTCTGCCCTTCATCCATGATGCACGTTCCAATATCACATACCATGGATATTTTATTCTCCGCTGAAAATGACATCTTTTATTATTTATTAGTTTATTATTATTAATTTAAATAATTATTAATAGTTGTATTTCGACTGGAAAGATCGCATGGCTTTGTGAGTGGAAGATCATGCCTCTAAAATTTGTTTGACCTCATTGATGAAATGAGCAGGAATGTTGATGAGGGCAGGGCGGTAGACATAGTCTGTATGATTTTCAGTGAAGCCTTTGATAGGTTTGTCTGGAAGATTAGAAAAGCATGGAATCCAGAAGGAGCTCGCAAATTGGACACGCAATTGTCTTCATGGTCGTACGCAGAGGATAATCGTAGAAGGATGCTCTCGGACTGGAGGCCTGTGACACATGAAGTGCCTCGGGGTCGCTGCTGGGCCCATTGCTGTTTGTTATGTATAACAATGATACTCTTGCGAATGTACAAGGCATAATTAAGAAAGTTGAAAATGACACTAAAATAGGCGGTATCGTGGACAGTGAGGATGTATGTCAGAAATTGCAGCAGGAACTTGATCAAACTGGAGAAGTGGGCCGAGGAATATTTTGACTAAGTTAGATCAAGGTCGGAGTTTCATGCTGATTGTTAGGACCTTAAGGAGTGTAGTTGAGCAGAGGGACCATGGAGTTTAGGTCCACTGTTCTCAAAAAGTGGGGTCATAGTTAGACATGGTAGTGAAGAAGGCTTTTGCCACAGTAGCATTCATCGGTCAGGACATGGAGGAGAGCAGTTGGGACGTTACATTGCAGGTATACAGGACGTTGGTGAGGCTGCACTTGTAGTGCTGCGATCAGTTTTAGTCACATTGCGATCGGAAGGCTGATTTTAATTTGGAATGTGTGCAGACGGATTTTACAAAAATGTTGTCAGGACTCAACAGTATGAATTATAGGGAGAGATTGATCAAGCGAGGACTTTTTTCTTTAGAGCATAGGAGACTGAGAGGGATCTTATAGAAGTTTACCTGGATAGAATTGAAGAATTGAAGAGGAGAGGGCATCAGTTTAAGGTGAGAGGGGAATGAATAAAAGGGAAACTGATGGAAACTGTTTTACACAGAGAGTGGTACACAAAGGGAACGAGCTGCCAACAGAAGTGGTTGAAGCATTTATATTAACGATATTTAACCGGCATTTGGGCAAGTGCATGGATAGGAAAGGACAAGAATTCTATGGGCCAAATGCTGGGAAATGAGTTTAGTGTAGTTGGATATTTGGGTCAGCATGGACGGGTTTGGGCCAAAGGGCCTCTCTGCCTCTCTCCATGCTGTAGGACTTCATGACCCTACAAATAGAACAGCATTTGGGTCAAACTCTCATCTTTCCTTTGGTCATGAGTTAGAATCATATTTGGACAATGTTCTTTCAAGTTAACTTTGCAGATATTTTGCTTTTCAGTTTGCTATCAACAATACGTGTGCGTTTGTGTGTTTGTGTGTGTGTGTGTGTGTGTGTGTGTGTGTATGTGCGCACGCGCGTTTCTCAGTATTTTTCAAAGGGAAATATCTATGTACATATTTGCAATATCCTCTCGTCATTCCTCTTTCCGTCATAGCTTGAACAATTTTGTTTTGGTCATAAACGCGTTGGTTTAGTAGGTTAAAGAAATCTGCCTAACTTGTTCCTAACACTGATCCTGACACATTCTGAGAACTATATCATTGGCCATATCACCAACCTAGTTATAAATATTTTTTTGTGGCCAGTGGAAGATTGGGGCTAGAAAAGGGGGCAGGAAACCAAAAAATCACAGGGAGTTATCGACTCAATCAGCCAGTGTCAGTGTCGAGGAGTTCGTTGGAGTGGATTCTGAGGGATAGGATTTACATCTATTTAGAAAGACAAGGTTTGATTAGGATCAGTCAATATGGATTTGTGTGATGGAAATCATGTCTAATTAATGTGATTGAGTATTATGAAGAGGTGATAAAGAAGATTGAAGAAAACACTGTGGTATACATTGTCTACACAGACTCCAGCAAGGCATTGAATACGGTACCTCATCGTAGATAGATTACTAAAATTAGGTTATATGTAACCTAGGAAAAGCTAACCAATTGGATACAAAATTAGATTGAAGGTAATAGATTGTTTTCCAGACTGGAGACCTGTGGCCAGCGGTGTGCTGAAAGAATCAGTGCTGAGCTCACTGCTTTTCATCACCGATATGAACAAATTTGATGTGATTATCAGAGGCATGGTTAGTAAGTTTGCAGATAACATCACCAACGTGGTTCAGTGGACAGTGAAGAATATTAGCTCAGAATATAACGGGATCCTTGACCAACAATGAGCCAAGGAATGGCAGATGGAGTTCAATTTAGATATTTGCGAGGTTTGGCATTTTGGTAAGTTAATGCAGGGCAGTTCCCTGGGCAATGTTGCTGAACAAAGAGATCTACGGGTGAAGATTCATAGTTACTTGAAAGTAGAGTTTAGTTCGGTAGAGGGGTGAGGAACGTAGTTGGCATGCTTGCCTTCATCGGTCAGAACATTGAGTATAGGAGTAGGGGTAGCGAGTTGTGCTTGTATGTAGGTGAGGCCACTTTAAGAATACTGCATACATGTCAGTTGACTCTGCTAAAGGATGGATTTTGCTAAGATTGAAAAGGTGCAAAAAAGATTTTCAAGGATTTTCTGGACCCTGAGGGTTTGAGCTACAGGGAAATAATGAACAGGTTGAGGCTTTTTCCCCTGGACTGTCAGAGACTGAATGGTGACATGACAGAGCTTTTAAAAAGCCCGAGGGACATGGATAGTCTGAATGGGCAAGATCCTTTTTCCCAGTGTAGGGGCGTCCAGAACTAGACGGCATAGGGTGTAGGTGACAGGGAAAAATCTTAGAAGGGACCTGAGGGGAAACTATTTCATACAAAGTCTAGTGGGTGTACTGTCAGAGGAACTGGTGAAAGGGTGTACAATTACACATTTAAAATGTATCTGGATAGGTACATAAATAGGAATGGTTAAGAGGGATGTGTGCAAATGCTGGCAATTGGGAAGAGATCTGATTCAGATGCCAGATTGGCGTGGACAATTTGGACAAAACAATCTGTTTCCACGCAGTATGACTCTCTTATTCTCACAGCGGGATGAGGAAAAATTCTAAAAGGGCCATTCGAATGGGAATTCTCTTCCCCGGAAGTTTGTGGTGCCTCTCTGATCACAAGTATTCACAGATGAGTTAGTTAAAGATTTGACAGAGAAGTGAGTCACAGATAATGGGACACAGGCAGGAAAATGCGGCTGAGACCACAATCTGATCAGTCACAATCTTAATGCCTGGTGGAGAAGGCTCAAATTCCCTAATGACCTACTCCTGCATCTCAGTCCCATGTTTCTGTGCTCCATTCAACCCCTTAAACTTGCTATACAGGATCAGCTGGAGTCTATTTACTGTTACAGCATGGTGCACAGAAACAAAGGAGACCATTTCATCTCTCAGGACTGTCCCACTCGGTTTGTGAGATTTGCAAAATGTAATTGGAAGACCCAGGCTAGATATGAAAGAGGTCGGTCATCTCTCTTTACAGAGCTTCCCTCTCTCTGTAACTTGTGCTTCATTTGTTGAATATGTTGTCGACCCAGATTCAGTGTGAATACAGCCCCCAAATCTCATCCAGCGATGGCTCACAATAATTAGCTGGTCTCCCTGATTGCAACATTCCATAAAAGACCTTCCAGAAAAATAACACCTACTAACTTTCCAATAACAGAATGAGAGAACATCAGAAACAGGGGCAGGTCGTTCACATCCCAAGACTGCCTTGCCCTTCACTAAGATCAAGGCTGACCTGCTCCAAGTCTCAAATCTTCCTTAATGTCCAAGTCTATTTGAAAACTTCCATAGAATACAGAACAAAGAACAGTACTGATTTGGAGATGCTGGTTTTGGACTGGGGTGCACAAAGTTAAAAATCACACAACACCAGGTTATAGTCCAACAGGTTTAATTGGAAGCACACTAGCTTTGGGATCATCGCTCATTCATTAGGTGATAGTGGAGGGCTCAATCCTAACACAGAATTGATAGCAGAAATTTACAGTGTGATGTAACTGAAATTATACATTGAAAAATTGATTGTTAAGCCGTTTATCTGTTAGAATACAGTGATAGTTTCACTTCTTTCATCTGTAAGTCACAAAACTTTTTATTAAAAGTTGCATTCTCAGGTTAGCTGTAAACAATGGTGATAGCGAGACAATATGTTGAAGGTGTTGGCCCCCTGTGTTCTCTGTCTATGCCATGATGTTTAGTTTGATTCTAATCTAAAAAGTGAGATAACGGAGTTTATATGAATTCATGCAGTTTTTGAGCTCAGAATTCTACATGCATGCAGTTAAAACCTTCAGCCCTCGATGTTGTGCCGTTTATCCTACTCTAAGATCAGACTAACCTACATGCTTCCATTCACCTTGTTCCTTGTGCCTATCCATGAGTGTCTTAAGGGGTATGGGTGGGTTGCATTTCGGCGGGTCGGTGCGGACTTGTTGGGCCGAAGGGCCTGTTTCCACACTGTAAGTAATCTAAATCTAAGTATTTGACTCTACTACAACTGCTGGCGGTGCATTCGATACACCCACCACTCTTTGTGTAAAGAATCTACCCTGATATTTCCCCTAAACCTTACTCCAATAAACTTAAAATTATGCCACCTACTGATAGACATTTCTGTCCTGGGAAAATGTTTCTGGCTATTCACTCTGTCTATGCCTCTCATCATCTTGTACACCTCCAGTGAGAAAAGCCCTCACTCCCTCATGGTTTTTTCATAAGACCTGTTCTGCAGTCCAGGCAGCATCCTGGTAAATCTCCTCTTTACCCTCTCTAAAGCTACCTTATCCTTCTTATAATGAGGAGACCAGAACAGAACACAATATTCCCTGTCCAGTCTGAGCAGGGCTCTATCGAGCTGCAGCATAACCTCGCGGCTCTTAAACTCAATCCCCCTGCAACTAATAGCCAACACACCATACGCCTTCTTAACAACCCGATCAACTTGGGTAGCAACTTTCTGGGATCTGTGGAAACGGACCCCAAGATCCTTCTGTTCCTTCACACTGCCAAGAATCCTCCCTTTTACCATGTATTCTACAATCACATTCGAGCTTGCAAGGTGAATCATTTCAGTTTGAACTCCATCTGCCGCTTTTCAGCCCAGCTCTGCATCCTATCGATGTCCCGTTGCAAAGTACAATAGCCCTCTACATTCTGTACCACTCCAACGACCTTTGTGTCATCGGCAGACTCACTAGCGCACTCTTCAACACCCGTATCCAAGTCATTTATAAAGGTAACAAAGAGCAGAAGTCCCAGAACTGATCCCTGCCGGACACCACTGGTCTCTCTCAGTGATGGAGCTCTCTGTGTAAGAGAATTCCTGACGTTCACTATCCTCTGTTTGAAGAAAACGTTCTCTGCTTCTGCACCATGACCTATTGATATGAACAAAAGAGGGAACGCAGGGGCTCAGGTAAGAGAGACCGGCCCTGAACTCAAGGCAGTATTTGACTGAGAATGATATCAAGGAGCCTGAACAAAATCGCACTTAATGAGAATTAATTATGAACTCTACACTTTTTGGAGTCATTCACGGCACAAGGGAAGATGATTATCATTGGTGGGCATCAATCACCTCAGCCATGGGACACATCTGCAGGAGATCCTCAGCGTAGCTTCCTCAGCCCAGGTATCTCCAGTTTGTCATCATAGAATCCCTACAGTGTGTGGAAGGAGACTATTCAGCCCATTGAGTCCAAACTGAGCAGTTTCAATTCCCTACAGTATGGAAACAGGCACTTCGACCCAACCAGTCCACACCGACCCTACAAAGAGTAAGCCACACAGAGAGATTTTCGTCTGACTAATGCACCTAACATAATGGACAATTTAGCATGGTTAATTCACCTGGCGTGCACATCTTTGGATGATGGGAGGAAACCGGAGCACCCGAAAGAACCTCATTCAGAGAAGTGAGGAATATGCAAACTCCACACAGACAGTTGCCCAAGGATGGATTCAAACCTGGGACCCTGGTGCTGTGAGGCAGCAGTGTTAGCTACTGAGCCACTGTGCCAGCAGAGAGGGGGCATTCACTGAAGTCTACAAAATTTTCAGGACAAGTTGTCCCTCTTCAGGTCTTGAAACAGTCTGTGACCATGTGCAGCAAGACTTGGACAACATTCAAGATCGCGCTGTTAAAGTCTGGGTAACATTTAAGTAACAGAACTGTACATTTCCAAAGTAAGAGGAGGAGTTCATTCAGCAGCTCAACTGGTTTCACAAGAAAGTGGTGAAGCCATTCATCCCATAAAAACTACTGGGCAAGAAGAAGGATAGACCATTCAGCCCCTCCTGCCTGTTGCACAGGAAGGTAGGAATCTGCTCTCTCCCACATGTCACGTACATGGGAACAGAAAGAACCATTTCACACCCGGAGTCACTGACAAAGGAACAGGAAGAAGTTATTCAGCTTGTCAAACCACTAACTCAGGAATAGGAAAGTGTCAGAGATGCTCCAACATCACAAACAAATGGAGCAGGGGCTGCACAGACAGACTGCTCCAAATTGATCCACATGGCTCAATTACTCATGGTACATATGTGTTACTTTAACATGGGTTTTCTGGCAGTCGGAATGAAGCCAACATTTTTTAGCCATTCTCCAAATTATCTTCCATCTTCAAGAAGGCAGACCCATGGTCTCCGTGGAGGGCAGAAGCCGTTGGGGAATAACTAACTGTTTCAGAATGAAGGTATTGTGGCTCCTGCCAGGATTATGTACAAAATGACATTCAGTGTCGCACAGTAACTGTGCATTCAAGTGTTCAGAGTTCATTCAGAGCCTGTACCTCTCTGTCAATCGACATGGGGGCTCTGCAGATGCATGTAAACTGTCGTGAATCAAACATTTAATGAAAAATATGAAATTTTCACTCTATTCTGTTTGGGAAATAATGAGTTTCTGTCCATACCCATCAAGTTTCATTTTCTTCATCTCTCACAGCGCTACAGATTAAGCAAATGGTTACTGTAATCTCTCCTCATGGAAACATCACGCCAGTGTTTCGTCTGGTCAAACTACTTTGCACTCTCTCAGTGACAAAGATATCATAGATTATAAAGCAAACCAAACCTTTACACAATGCATCAAATATTCTCTCAACAAAACACGATCAGTGGGAACGATATTCTAACTTTCATACTTCAATCATTTTGCATGAAGAGCCACATATCATTTACTTCCTGTCTCTGTATGAATTCTGTCAGTGACTTATGACCAAGGTCATCCAGGTCCTTTTCAACAAAAGCACTCGCCAACCTCTCTCCCATTTAATAAATATAAATGTGTATGATGATATTTGTTGTTCACAACTGAATCATTTTTATACCTTATGAACAGCTATTGCCCAAACACAGCTCCTTCTGCCACCCATCGATCATTGAGTCCAGAGAAAAACACTATTCTTCTCGTATCCCCATTACCCAATTTTTAACCCATGTGGTATATATTCCACCCCTACCTACCCATGGACTCTAACATTCCCCACTCACCTGTATTCAAACATGTCAAGCGTCTTCCAAAATTACAAATACTCCACTCCCATTGGTTCTCAACTGTCGATGTCACAACGGACAATCTCCACTAACAGATTTATCAAAGATCATTTCCTCTTCCTGAATCTAGGCCGAATGTACCAAATCATATCATTATTCTCCAACTATGCAGTTGTTACGCTCCTTATAAAAGGTTCCAAAATTTTTTTCTCACAGCTGACATCAAACTATTTATTTTTCTGTTTTCCCTCTTCATCCTGTTTTAAATGTTTAGGTTGAGAATAGCTGCTTTCCAGTCTGCAGGATCCTTTCCAGAATCTCACTAGCTTTGAAGAATAATCAGTAATTCTTTCACTAGCTCTTTTCTCATCTCAAACACTCTGAGATGGAGCTCATCAGATGCAGCAACTTATGAAACATCAATTCAGTTAGATTTTCAATGACATACTCTTCGTTAATTCTGATTTGCTGCAGTTTCCAATTTTTACCAGTCACTCTGTTCTGGAAATTGGATTCTGTACCTTCCCCTGTGAGATGAAACAATCCTTTCCTCTCAGTAGGCAGATGGTTTCTGTCAGCTTGTGAATACATTGGAGGACTGCACTTCAGAGATGGTGGATATCTTACCCACTGCTGCCTGCATAGTTCCAGAATCAGTCCAGTTTAATTCGTCATGAGTGTCAGCACAGTCCTGTCCCTGGTGTGAGGCTACAGGTTATACTGAAGGAGGGGATACAGTTCAGTGACCACCTCAATTTTGAGACAAGCTGGTTTTACACTTTACACCTGAATGAACAAATGTTCCAGGAAATCCCAGAGAGAAAAATACAGTCCCTCGCGCCTCCCAGTTTACACAGCTTCCCTTTTTGTAGTCTCAGCTCCATTTGTTTATCATGGACCCAGTCACACTGTAAATGCAGTATTCAGAGTGGGGTCCCCAGACGCTCGGAGCTCCCTGAATGAACCCAGTAGCTGACACCACAATCCTGAGAACACCATTCACAGAACCTCCACTGACTTTCTAGATGACAGCAGCAAGTCAATTCCCCACACCCGTAGTGCATCCATTCTGTGTTGAAAATGCCGCGGTCTCCTCAATTTCTCTTCCTGGCTGAGAAAGCTCTTACATATCAACACAGTCGCACAGTAACAGTTCCTCTCTCCAAAGAAGCAGTTGACAATGGAACATGACGTTTCTCTACATCTCAGCGACTATAAGAATTGCTGATGGAGTTGATCACCACACTCAGAGACTAGAGATAGAGGGAACATAACTCACGGTAAGCAAGGACATCCCGTAATAAATATGATATTCAGGAATATGTGAAAAGGGGAAATGGTAGAACAACTTCCCATTCAGTTTTCCTTTCAGTCCATCACCAGCAATCTTTTTGCTGGCTTTTCCTTTCTCTGTCTCTTTCTCTCTCTCTCTCTCTCCCTCTGTCTCTCTCTTTCTCTGTCACTTTCTCTCTCTCTTGATGGACATCACCCACTCAACACAAACCTCCCGCTCACCCTTCCTACCATCCCTGATATAATAATATTATTTCTCAGTTGCATTCAGTTTTGATAGGTTCACTGAACTCAAAACCTTATTTTTGGTTTTTTTCGATAGACTGCCATACCTGCCGAGATTCTCCAAAATTCTTTCAGACGGTGGAGAATTTTATTTCAGAATTTTATTTAGCATCCCCATTTCCTTGGTTATTTCACCTTTAATGTTGTTGTTTTGCGCGATGCCAGCATCACTGGCAAGACCAGCTATTTGTTGTCCATTCTAACGGCCCTTGACCACGCGGCCATTTGTCAAGGCAATATGGAGGCAACCACATTGTTGTGGATCTGAGGTGACACTTAGTTCAGACAGGGCACTCATGTTAGATTTCTTTACCAAAGGTTATCAATAAAATAAGAAAAGAAATCCTGATGGTTTATGTTTGCCATGAGTAAAATTAGGCTTCATTCCAATTTTTGATATTGGAATTTAAATTTAATCAACGGCTGTGGTAGGATTTCAGACAATGCTTTTAGATTCATAACCTGTGCCTCTGAATTACACAGTCAGTGACATTATTACTCTGTTTAAGAGTCCCTGTTATGAAGTCACTGTAGAGACAAGAACAAGTTTGGGGTCAAACTATTTGTAATTGGAAGAGAGGTCAGAAGAGAACTGGAACCATATAATCTTTAGTTCACGAAGGGGTAGGTGATGGCGAAGTCAGCAACAGAACTCAGGCGGAGCTGGAGATTGGAGATATTATGTAGGTGGGTGGCGGTAGGTTTGATCACAGAGAGAATATGGAGACATAAAACAGTTCACGGTAGAAAGGAGACTCAAGGTTCTGAACAGTCTTATTCCTTCTCAGATGTTTATGATTATGTATTTTGGAAATGCATGAGAAGGAAGTGGCATTGGTGACTGAAAGTTTATGTAGTTGTTAAATATAATCAACCAGAATAGCAATAACATTCAGCATCATTTATAGAATTGACAGAGATAGACTTACCAGGAACACCAATAATAGCGAGGATGGGATAGTACCCAGCTTGAATTATCATCAGTATGGCTCGTATCCGCAACTGTAACCGTGGCCAATCCTGAGAAAGCCAGTAAAGACCCCAGGATAAAGCCCTGTCCATTGTTGTGACATTGAAGTCTAATGTTCTCAGATTCGGATCCATTGTTGGAACATTCTAATATTCTCAGATTCTGATTTCTCTCTCTTCCTCTGTAGCTGCTGATCCCAATCTTGTTGAGGTTGACGCTGCGCCGAATACTATGGCATAACAAGTTGAAAGAAGTCCCTAATTATGGAAGAGGAAAATCCTCCAGTGACACAGTTAGGTCCAGGAAGACTGATATTAATCACAGTCACTGAACAAACAACTCCAGTTAACCCCATTTCACGGCAACTCTGATATATCATAATAATAGGTGTGGGTGGAATTTTGATATCGATGATTATTGGTCTAATGGTACATCTCCAGTTGTAATCATAGCGGTGAGGAAGCGAGATAATTCTTTCTCTTCACAAGCTCGATGATTATGCTGTGTTTTGGCAGTATCGGAATTGCTGGGCTCCTGAGGCCGTCTGTGCCTGATCACCAGGCCTGCTGCATCTTTTTGTTTTATTTATTTATGTTTAACTTTGACTTTTGTCTGTCCAGCATTTAACGGCTTAGGTGGTTTAGGCATTTTTGAGATACACCTACAGAGCCATAGACGATGTAGATACAGTCCATTCCTTATGTTCTTGCAGCCGCGGCCTGGTACTGTAGAGTGATGGTCAAACTCTTACAGAACCAGGATTCTTAATTTTACCTTTTGCCAGTTATTGCTGGGGTCTCAGCAGGGTTGGAAGGCAGTAAATCTCTCCCGGGTGCTACACATTGTCTCTGTGATTTCTCTCGGAATTGCCTTTTGATGTTCTTTCCTCCTGGATTGGAGAACTGCATGTCAGCTAATCTGTTTCCTGCATTTGTTTTTTGACATTTGTGTGTTAATTGCATGATACCATATTGGAGCAATTACTGTATAGTAGTTAAATAAACTATTATTCTGCTAAATGTTCCAACAGAATTAAGTTATTGCAAGTTCCTCTTCCTTTTGTTGTCTTTTATTGACAGTCTTCAAATAAATTGTGTTTGGCTTAATGTCGAATATTTTGACAAAGTAAATTCTATCTCAAACACAGCACCTCACAGTTACCAGCGGAATGGGCTGAGTTGGAGGACTGATAATCTTGTCAGGAATTATGTCGGATACTTAATCCACCTCTCAGATCCAGCCCGGACACACATAAGCCCAGTTGAGGTACCTGCTCAGCATGAAGCGCTGCGTAGACCAGGCTAGTGTACTGCTCAGCAATCCGTCCAGGATCGAATACTGTTTAGAGCTCACAAGTTCACTACTTATGATTCCAACAGTGCAGTGATATATAAACTTGGACTAGATGATCTGTTCAGCACAGGGTGCTGTGAAGAACACACAAAGGCATTGTTCGATACACACGGATTGGATATCTCTGCAGCATGGGGAGCTGTGCAGTGAATAGCAGTGAATTTATCTATTAATTTGGAGCAGTTACCATCCCAGCCTACGCAGCTGTGTACACCAATCGCTGCATTGCTGTGTAACACTGTGTTAGATCACTGCCCAGCGTGGGGAAACTTGCAGCTCATGCTGGAAGTGACAGGATGTGCAGCACCTCTTCAGTTATAGCTCCATATCTCCACTATAGCATGATACAGGAGTGATGTGGGTGTGAAACTCTCTGCCAGAGAGAGATGGCGGGGGAATAAGTTTAAATACCAACAAATGGGAGGAGGTTGGTGAAAAGAGAGGGGGAGATTGACAGATGAATTTCAGAGAAGGACCTGATAGTAGATTTAAAAATTGTGAAATGAAACCATTTCGATAGCATCTTGCAATATAGGCCACTGTTTCTAGGAATGATGAGGGAGCAGGATATTGGTGTAAGTTAAGATGATTGAGAGTCTTGGATAAGCAGTTGTCCTGCAGCGTTGTAACTGGGAGTAGGATCAGCAGAATCTTCGACTCACTGGGCTGAATCGAACAATAATTTGTCTCAGTGCCATTTTCATTGAATGTCACAGAGGGAATGTCTGCACGAGGCAGAGCTAGTTTACTGGTGTTGTCTTATCGAACTCACCTCATTAACTAACTACCGAACACCATAGTGTCCCTCTCATTCAACGCCAGCCCGATTTTCCCACCCATCATGGTGGGAGGTGCTCACCATCGCCCAGAAACCCCTGGATATTCAGTGATCCCTGGTACTGCTGCCATCATTAAAAGGCCAATGGGCACACGGTTGAGTTTCTCAGTTTGGAGTTGCCCTGCATAGTTTTCCCGATGTTGTGGTTCTGTTCGCCAACATGGGAATTTGTGTTGCAGACGTTTCGTCCCCTGTTTAGGTGACATTCTCAGTCCTTGGGAGCCTCCTGTGAAGCGCTTCTGTGATGTTTCCTCCGACATGGCAGTTTACCCGAGCATGGCAGGTTACACCACAGCTTGTCGACAGGGGCACCGAGGTCCTGGAGAATAGTCTAGTACAGAGGGGCACCATTCTCTTCGCAGAACATGGTCTGAGCACACCACCCAGCTCAGCGCAGTATCTGCGGTCCGAAGAAAAGTCCAGCAATACAGGAAAAACATCAATATCCTTCTCCACTTTATCAGGATAAGGGTCACCGTATTCTCTCTACTCTCTCACACTCACGCTCTCACCACTGCAAAGCAGCACCTTCTCTCTCTCTCTCTCTTTCTCTCTCTCTCTCTCTCTCTCACCTCTGCAATACCCCCACATAGTTATAAAAAGTTCTTATGAGTGCAGTTTCTAGAATTCTCTGGATGATGTCGTTTGTACAATGTTCCAGATAATTTTCAAAATAATTCAGCTTGAGCAAAATGTTCATCCCCCAGTATATAACGAATCAGAGGAAGGAGCAGAGTTTTACTTTCTTTAAAATCACTCAGGATGAAAGTGCATCATGAGGTCATTAATCCTCTCAAATATGCTCCATAATTCAGACAAAGGGAGCACCTAAACACTTGAAGACTCACTCTCTTCTTGAAGACAGGCGCCACTTTGGAGTTTCGCCAGTTTCACTGGAATACTCCTGTAATCCCGAAAGTTACGAAATATTTCACTGTGTCACCAGTCACTCTGTAACCATTTCTATTAAAGCAAGCTATGAATTGCTGATGAGCTGTTTACCTTTGGTCTTTTCTGTTTGCTTTGTTCGAGACAGTGCAAAATTTTCATCTGACTACAATTGTGTTTATAATATTGAAACTATTCGTGCATTCCCCTGCGAGGAACGATGTAAAATACTGTTTTAAATTCTCTGCCTCTTCCTTGAAACCAGTTCCCCAGTCACATCCTCCAGTGAGTTGTCCCAAATATTCTTTCCTGCCTTCCTTCCAAGGGTCACACACACATGATGAACGATTTTTATTCAATATGGGAAAACACCTGTGGTTAGTTTCTTTTCATATTTCTTGCCAGTTTTGGAATGTTTTTCTTTGTATTTTGGTTTATGCAATCTGCTTCTTGTTCCGAAAGTAAACTTCCCAAATGTGGCCAACGCTACAGCTCACCAATCTGAATTCTTTAGTTTGTGATTGATTAGTATCCTTCACAGCCTTTGTGCACCATGGGTGGTTCATCTTCACATCTTCACATCATCTCCTTTTTCACCAGAGCCAAACATTACTGAGAGTTATTAATCAGTACCTGCTTAAATGACCCCTCCCCCCAACACACACACACACACACACACACACACACACACACACACACACGCACACATCTGCTGACCTTCATCTGTGTCTATTTTCACACTCCAGATATATGACATAAATCTGCATTTGAAATGCCTGGCTCTTTTCAATCATTCAGGGGGAACCTACGTATGTGGTTGAACACATGATCAGCTGAGGATGACTCCACTCTCCCAGTTTCCCTGGCTCTGTCATTTCTGTTCGACAATGCCACATTCCTTTGAGAAGCTTCCTACATGACATCCTTTTCTCTTAAACCAGAAATCCCCTCACTCTGATGTACTGAGCCTTCAGCTGTGACTGTCCCATCTCCCTCGTTTTTGCCCTCACTCCGTCCCCTCCTTCCCAGAACAATGATAGATCTCCCCTTATCCTCACTTGTACTGCACTAGACTCTGCATTCAGAGAATCATCCTCCCCCACTTCCACCACCTCCAGCAGGACCACACCATCAAACACATCTTCCCCTCCCGCCAACTGTCAGAAGTTCACAGAGACCACTCCTTCTGTGGCAAACTCCATTACCCTGAACACTTCCCCACACCCCCATGACACCTTCCCATGTAAATGCAGAAGCTGCAGCATTTGCTCATTCATCTCTTCCCTCTTCACTGTCCAAGGCTCTAAACACACCTTCCAGATGAAGCAACATTTCACTTGTACGCTTTCAATCCAATCTCCTGTCATTGCTGCACACAATGCAGTCTCCTTTACATTAGTGAGCCAAATAGAAACTGCTTTGAGGAACATCTCCACTCTGTCGGTTGGAATGACCCTGACCTTCTGCTTGCTCCCCATTTCAATAACCTACATTGCTCTCAAGATAATGAGAATTATTTGAGGAAGTAACGAAGGGTTGGACCAAAGACATTTACCTATTTGAACTTCCAGAAGGCCTCTGATATGGTACCGCACAGGAGGCTGCAGAGTAAGATAAGGACCCATGGTGTCAGAGGACAGGTACTAGCATGGATAAAAGGTTGGGTCTCTTACAGGATGCAGAGTGAGGATAAAATTGTCCCTCTCAGGATGGTAGCCGGTGACTAGCAGTGTTCCACAAGAGTCAGTGTTGGGACCACAACATTTCACTTTATAGGTGAATGATCTGAGTGGCGGGACAGAAGGCATTCTGGCTACGTTTGCAGATGAAGCAATTACAGGTGGAGAGGCATGTAATTTTGAGGAGACAGGGAGTCTGCAGAAAGATTTCGACAGTTTGGGAGAGTAGGAAATGGAGTAGGAGATGGAATACAATGTGGGAGGGTATGAGGTAATGCCCTTTGGTAAGAAGAATACAGGCATGGACTATTTACTAAATGGGAAAAAAAATCAGAAATCTGAGTAACAAATGGAGTTGGGATTAGAAGCGCAGGATTCGACTTAGATAAACTTGCAGGTTGAGTCAGTTAAGAAGGCAGATACAATGTTGTCATTCATCTTGAGAGGAGTAGGATATAATGCTGGGGATTCTGAGGCTTTCTAAGGCTCTGGTCAGACCACATTTCCAGTATTTTGTGCCTCATACCTCAGGAAGGATGTATTAGCCTTGGTGTGTGTCAAGAGAAGGTTCACCAATGAAAAGTTTAACACATGAGGAACGCTGGAGAACTCTGGGTTTATATTCGATGGAGATTAGAAGGATGAGGGGTGACCCAATTGAAACTTACAGAATACTGAATGACCTGGATACAGTCAAAATTAGGAGGCCGTTTGCACTGGCAGGAGGACACAGGCTGAGAGCAATTGGAAAATCCATTAGAACGGGATAAGATCAAACGTCGTTAGCCAGAGAGTGGTGAAATTGTGGAATTCCTTAGCACAGAAGGCTGTGGAAACCAGATCATTTGACACCAACGATATAGCCAGGAAAGGGACTGCGGATCTGAAAAGTGACTACGGAGAGTTAGTTTGGAAGCTGAAGGGTAGGACGAGTAGAGTAGTCATTTCAGGTTTGCTACCAGTGGCATGAGCTCGTGAGATGAGGAACAGTCAACGAATGCAGCTTTACACTTGGCTGCGAGGCTGGTGCAGGAGGGAGGGCTTCAGATACTTAGACCATCAGGATACCCTCTGGGTAAGGTGGGCCCTGTCCATGAAGGATGGGTTGCACCTGAATTGAAGGGGCACAAATGACCTGTTTGGGAGGTTTGCTCGTGTGATTCGGGCGGGTTTAAACTAGTTTGCCAGGGGGGTAGGAATCAGACCGCATGTCTGAGACGGGGTTAGTTGCAGACGGGACAGTGACAGGGATATATTGAATCTATCAGGAAGGTTTCTCACGCGATGAAACAAAGGGATCAGTTAAAGTGCGTCTGCTTTAATGAAAGGAATGTCCGAAATAAGAGTGACAAACTTAGAGCATGCATCAGTACTTGGGGCTACGATGTCGTGGCCATAACAGAGACGTGGGTTTCACAGGGGCAGGGATGGTTGCTTGATGCTCCAGGGTTTAGAAAGTTTAAAAATCTTTAGGGCCGGCGCGGTGGCGCAGTGTTTAGCACTTGCTGCCTCACAGCGCCAGAGATCCGCGTTCAATTCCCACCTCAGGGAACTGTCTGTGTGGAGTTTGCAAATTTTCCCCGTGGGTTTCCTCCGGGTGGTCCGGTTTCCCTCCATAATCCAAAAATGTGCAGGTTAGGTGAATTGGCCATGCTAAATTGTTAAATGGAGGGGTAAATGTTGGGGAATGGTTCTGGGTGGGTTGCTCGATGGAGTGTTGGCGTGGACTTGTTGGGCCGAAGGGCCTGTTTCCACACCGGAAGTAATCTAACAAAGAACAGGGTGGATGGAAAACGAGGTGGGGGTAGTAGCATTGCTAATCAGAGAGTGCGTCACAGCTACAGAAATGAAGGTTGTTGAGGAAGGCGTGTCAACTGAGTCAGTACGGGTGTAAGTTAGGAACAGCAAGAGAACAATCACCGCATTGGGGGTTTTCTACAGACCATCTCATAGCAGTAGAGAAATTGAAGATCTCATAGGCGGGCAGATTCTGGAAAAATGCAAAAGTAGCAGGGTTACTGCTATGGATGATTTTAACTTTTCCAATATCGACTGGAACCTCCTAAGTGCAGATGGTGTGGATGAATCCGTTTTTGTCAGATGTTTTCAAGAGGGTTTCCTTGCTCAGTATGTAAACAGACCGACGAGGGGAGAGGCTATTTTGGAATTGGTGTTCGGCAACGAGCCAGGATAGGTTTCAGAACTCACGTTGGGAGAGCACTTTGGTGAAAGTGATCACAACTGCCTCACATGTAGCATCGTCTGTGAGAGTGAAAGGAGCAGTTTCCCAGGGAAGATATTTAATTGTGGAAAAGGAAATTATGATGCTATCATAACCGTTAGTGCTGTCAGCAGGTTGGGATATATTGTATCTGATTCCAGTAACCAAATATTTAAAGGGCATTGTGAACAGCTGGGCCCCAAGCACCGGTCCTTGTGACACCTCAGCAAACTTCCTCTGTTAATTTCTATTTATTTATTTCGTGAATCTGGGTGTCACTGGCTGGGCCAGCATTTATTACCTGTCCCTAGTTGCCCTTGAGAAGGTGGTGGTGAGCTGCCTTGTTGAACGCTGCAGTCCACCTGCTGTGTTTGACCTCCAATGCCATTAGGGAGGGAATCCCAGGATTCTGACCCAGTGACTGTGAAGGAGCGGTGATATATTTCCAAGTCAGGATGGTGAATGGCTTGGAGGGAACCTGAAGATGATAGTATTCCCATACATCTGTAGCCCTTGTCCTTCTAGATAGACATGGTTGTGAGTTGGGAAGATGGCATCTGAGGATCTTTGGTGAATCATTTCATTGTAGCATGTATATAGTAAAACACATCTGCTGCTGCTGAGCGTTGATGGTGGAGCATTGTGGATGAAGGGACAGTCAAACTGGCTGCTTTGTCCTGGATGGTGTAAAGCTTCTTGAGTGTTGTTGGGGCTGCACTCCTCCAGGCAAATTGGGAGTCTTCTACTACACTTCTGACTTATGCATTGAAGATGATAGACAGACGTTTGGAAGTCAGGATGTGAGTTACTCGCCGCAGTATTCCTACTTTCTGACCTGCTCTTATAGTTACTGTGTTCATGTGGCGAGACCAGTGAGTTTCTGAGCAATGATTACCCACAAGGAATTTGATACTGGGGATTCAGTGATAGTAACACCATTGAATGCCAAGGGGCAGGTGAGATTGTATTTTATTGTTGATGGTCACTGTCTGGCATTCGTGTTGCCTGAATATTACTTGCCAATTGTCAGCCTGGATACTCTCCAGATCTTGTCGCGTTTGAACATGGACTGCTTCAGTATCTGAGGAGCCACAAATGTTGCAGAACATTGTACAATCATTGGCGAACATCCCCACTGCTGACCTTAAAATGGAGGGAAGGTCATTGATGAAGTAGCCCTGAAGAAGTTTTCGGTCACTGCTCGAGGACTCCTACAGATTTGGAGCTGAGTTGACTGCCCTTTATCAACCATGACTATCTTCCTACGTATCAGGTATGATTCTCACCAGCGGGGAGTTTCCCTCTGATACCCATTGATTCCAGTGTTGCTAAGGCCCCTTGATACCACACAGGGTCGAATGCAGCCTTGACTTAAAGGGCTGTAACTCTCACCCTACCTCTGGAATTCAGCTCTTTTGTCCATGTTTGAACCACGGTAATGAGGTCAGGAGCTGAGTGGCCCTGGTGGAGCCCAAACTGGGCGTCATTGACGTGCTGCTTAAAAGCACTGAGACATTCCACCACTTTACTGATGATCGAGAGAAGACTGATGGGGTGGTATTTGGCCGGATTGGATTTGTTCTCCTTTTTATATGCAGGAGATACTTGGGGTAATTTTCCACAAAATGAGGAAAAGCCATTGTTGTAACTGTATTGAAGCAGTTTGGCTAGGGGAGTGGCAAGATATGGAGAACAAATTTTCAGTACTATTGCCAGAATGTTGTCAGATTATGGACCATATGGAGTATCCAGTATCTCCAATCGTTTCTGCATATCGTGTGGACTGAACCAAATTGGTTGATGACTGGTAACTGAATTGCTGAGGACCACTGGAGGAGGCTGAAATGGATCATCCACTCAGCATTTCTGACTGAAGATTGTTGCGAATGCATCAGCCTTATCTTATACACTGAAGCGCTGGGCTCTTCCATCATGGAGGAAGGGGTTATTTGTGGAATCTCTTCCTCTGGTGAATTGTTTAATTGTCCCCAACGTTTCTCGACAAGATGTGGAAGGACTGCAGAGCTTAGATCTGAACCGTTGCTTGTGGGATCACTTGGCTCTGTCTATCACTTACTGCTTATGCTGTTTGGCGCACAAGTTATCCTTTTTGGTGGCTTCACCAGGCTGACACCTCATTGTCAGGTATGCCTGGTGCTGCTCCTGCCATCCTGCACACTCCACTGAACCAATGTTGATTCTCTGGATTGATGTCAATTGTTACGAGGGGGATATGCCAGGCCATAAGGTTGAGTGGGTGTACAATTCCGCTGTTATTGATGACCCACAACACCTTATGAACATCCAGATTTGAGCTGCTAGATCTGTTCGAAGTCTGCCCTATTAAGCACCGTGATAGTACCACCCAAAATGGTGGAGGTTATTCTCAATATGCAGGTGTGACTTTGTCTCCACAATGACTATGCGGTGGTCACTCTTACCGATACTGTCATGGACAGATACTTCTGCAACTGGCAGGTTAGTAAGGCTGTGGTCAAGTATGTATTTTCCACTTGTTGGTTCCTTCACCACCTGCCACCAGTTATATCCTTTAGCACCCGGCCAGCACGATCAGTATTGCTGTAGTTGAGATACTGTTGGTGGTGAAGATTGAAATCCCCCACCCAGAATACATCTTGCGTACGTGCTACCCTCAGTGCTTTCTCCAAGTATTGATCAGCATGGAGGAGTATTGATTCATCAGTTGAGAGAGGCTGGTACATGGTAATCAGCAGGAAGTTTCCTTTTCCATGTGCAAACTAATGCCATGAGAGTTCATGGGATAAAGAGTCACTGTTGAGGAATCCAAGAGCAATTCCCTTCCAACTGTATCCCACTATACCGCCACATCTGCTGTGTCTGTCCTGCTGATGAGACAGGAGGTATCCAGGGAAGGTAATGGGGAGTCTGGGACATAGTCATACTCACAAAATCATACCTTTCAGAAAATGTCAGGCTGTTACTTGACGAGTCTGTTTATTTCTATTCACTGTTTCCTACCAGCTATCCCATTCTAGAAACATATCCATATATCGCTCCAATCCACTCAGATTTGATTTTGCAAATTGAGATTGGAGCTTTACCAACATTTTTCTAAAAATCATAATGTTTTACATCATTGCTTCTCTTTCATTTGTCTCCCAGTTTGTATCTCAAACATAATTCCCATTTCATAAATCTATGTTAGTGTTGTCTATGACCATTACTTTGAGTCACAATAATTTCTGCTAAACCATTTACTAACTATGTTCTATGTTCCATGTACTCTATCATTTTCCCACACCAGACTCGGTTTTCCTTGTATTGTTAGAAAGTTTTGTGAAGACAGAATGGAAGTAGTGGCTTCATAGTTCTGCCATTTCCCTGATCCCCATTTTCCATTCTCTGGTTTCAAACAGTAAGGAAACCGCACTTGTTTTCTCATATTTCTAACATTGACATAATTTAACAAGCAAATACAGTTCACTGTTATAACCCTTATGAATATAATTCTTCAGAAACTCATCAATTCCTGCCTTAAACTGCTCACTAATTGACCTTCCACACCATACACTCACAGGGGCATAGACTCTGTGCCAAAAGAAATACAGCACAATCTATACTTGTCCCACTTTCCTCCACCAGGCCCATAGCCTGGAATGTTATGACACTTCCAATTGCTCGTCCAAGTGCTTTTTAACAATTGAGAGGTGATCATTCCCCTCTCAGGAAGTAATCCCAGAACCCCACACCTCGAGGTGAAAAAATGTTTAAATCATCTCTGAATCTCAAACTCTTCACTTTAAAAGTGTGCTCCTTTGTTCTTGACCCTCCACCCTGTCTGTGTCGTTTATAATCTTATCCTTCTGAATCACTGACCCCTCAGCTTTCTCTGCTCCAATCTAAACAACCTGAGCTTATCCAGCCTCTCTCCATAGCTGATACGCTCCATCCCAGGGAACATCCTGGTGAATCACCTCTGCACCCTCTCCAGTACAATCACATCCTTCCTGGAATGTGGTTCCCGGAGCTACATATAGTATTCCATTTTGTCCGAACCAAAGCCCTGTATTGCTCTTATAATCTACATCCTGATTCGGAAACGCTACACCCAAGGTCCAATTCTTAACTAGTTCATTAACCTGTCCAGGAGAAAGTGAGGAATGCAGATGCTGTAGGTCAGAGCTTAAAAAGTGTGTTGCTGGAAAAGCGCAGCAGGTCAGGCAGCATCAAAGGAGCAGCAGAATCAACGTTTTGGGCATAAGCCTTCTTCAGGAACCTACCCAAAACATCGATTCTCCTGCTCCTTTGATGCTGCCTGATCTGCTGCGCTTTTCCAGCAACACATTTTTAAGCATTAACCTGTCCAGTCACATTCAGGGATGTGTGGAGAAGCACAATCTGAGCTTCCCAGTGTGCTGCCATTCATTGAGTCGTCCCCTGCCTGGTTCCTTCTCCCAAAGTGCATCACCTCATATTTATCAGGGTTACGTTCCATCTGCCATTGATCTGCCCATCTGACCATTCCATCTGCATCTTCCTGTAACTTAAGGCCTTCCTCCTCACTGTGAACAAACCGGTCAATCTTTTATGTCAAACATATACTTACTTATCACACCTCCCCTACACTCCACCAAACCCCTTCCACATTCAGATCTATCTATATTTTGTTATGAATAACACAAACAATAAGCGACACAGCACTGATCCCTGTGGTACACAAGGAGACACTGGTCTCCAGTCACACAAACAGCCTTCTCCCACCACCCTCTGTCACCTGCCACTAAAATAATTTTCGTTGTAACTTGTCAAGTTATCCATCATATCGTGAGATTTTACTTTATTTTTCAGTTTCCCAGGTGGAAATTTGTCAAAGGCCTTCCTTCAAAACTATATAATCGATCTCCTCAAACTAATTCAATCAAATCTATTGGACGTGACTTCCTTCTGATAAAGTCATGATAATTATCCCTGATCAAACCTTGTGACTCTTTATGGAGTTCGATTTTCTCCTTCCCTATTTTATCCTGTCGTTTCCTTAACGGTGATCTAATACTCACTCGCCTATAGTTCCTTGGTCTATCTCTCCCACCCTTACTGTGAAGTGGAATCATATTAGCAGTTCTCCAGTTCTCTGGCACCTCCACTATGGTCAGATTCTAATTAAAATATTCAGTCAGGGTCTTTCTTCCTTTGACCCCAACAGCCGCCTGTGATACAACTCATTCAGACATGGAGATTGGTCCAAATTTGTACAGAGCAAAGCCTCAAATCCTTTCTCATGTTTTACATCAAACTGTTCAAGAGCTTTCAAGTCCATCTTCTTGAATTCTGTACCTGCCTCGTTCTTCTTCCAAGTAAAATAGATGTGAAGGTCTCATGGAACAATCCATCGATGATCTCCAGCTTGACACACAGATTGCCACTTGGTTTCTAATTCTGTTCTACTTGTCCGTGTGGAATACCCTGGGATTCTCCCTTATCTCGCCGACTTGTACTTCTCCATGTCCCTCTGTTATTCAGTCCTTTCGATGTTTCTAAGATTAACCACAATCTACTCTCTTGTTTTGAAACTCGAGATTACAGGCTGAGGTTCCCCATTAGACAATCTTGCCATTTTACGGATTAATCCGGATAATACCTTTTGCAGTTCCTCTGTAGTCAGTATATTCTTTCTTAGATTGGGACTCCGAACGATGCACAATATTCTCCGTTTAGTCTCACCAACACTCGATGGAACTGGTGCACGACATCCTCTATCTTCCAATTACATTCACATGAATGTAAACCTAATTTTTACTTTCCCATTTGCATATGTTTTTAGATTAGATTAGATTAGATTCCTTACAGTGTGGAAACAGGCCCTTCGGCCCAACAAGTCCACACCGCCCCGCCGAAGCGTAACCCACCCATACCCCTACATGTACATCTACATCTACATCTACCCCTTACCTAACACTACGGGCAATTTAGCATGGCCAATTCACCTGACCTGCACATCTTTGGACTGTGGGAGGAAACCGGAGCAACCGGAAACCCACGCAGACACGGGGAGAATGTGCAAACTCCACACAGTCAGTCGCCTGAGGCGGGAATTGAACCCGGGTCTCCGGCGCTGTGAGGCAGCAGTGCTAACCACTGTGCCACCGTGCCGCCCACAATACCTCTCGCTTTAATTTTTCTTATGAACTTGCTGTGTGAGTTCTTTTAAAAAATGCTCACGAATATCCAACTGTACGTTATCCAATGGTTTTTCATTGCCTATGTCCACAAGAATCATCTTCAAAATACTCCAAATAATGTTTGCCACTTCTGGTTTTCCTTCCATCGGTACATTCACACACTCCCCAGTTATGTTATTACCTTCTAAATATCTAGAAGCATGCTTTTTATAATCGAGTCCAACAGATACCTGACTGCGGATGACAAGATAACTGGTCTGTAGTTTACATTCTCCAAATCCATCCTTTCTTAAACTGTTGGATAATATTTATAATCTTTGCCTTATCCTGATTGGCTAAATGCCTTTCGGGAATGTGTCGGAAAATAAAGTGACAATCCGCGATGCACTCAACATGTCTATTGCTACTTCCTCTGAAATTCTTGTATGAAGTACATCTCGTCTGTCAGATTTATAAATACTCAATCCAGCTTTCTTTTCAAAGATAACCCCAACACTGATAAGAATATTCTTAGACTTTACTTACACAAGTCCCATGGTCACTTGGTATTTCTGGGAGAATTTCTGGACATTCTTCCATGAAGATAGACACAAAGAAACTGTTTCTTTTCCCAGCGATTTCTCTGTTTTCTGCAATAAATTACCTTGTCTGCACACCAACTGTTCCACATTTGACCTTGTTTTTATTTTTTTCATACATCGATAGACTCTTTTTAGCAGTCTTTATGTTTTTCTTTCATTTGCACGCTTTTTCTCTTTTTGATTTTATTCTCAGTTTCTTGGTCATCCTTTGCTGGGTCCTACATTTCTCTGAATCCACTGGCTTACTACAACACTTGGCATTTTTCTAAGCTGCTTCCTTTCATCTAATAAGTAGATGAAGGTGGGGTTGAATGTGATAGTCAGAGAGGAAGGAGGGTGGAACAGATGATAGGGAGGAAGGTGGACACATAGGAATGTTCAAAAGGGCGGTGCTGATTTGGACGTTTGGAGTAGGATAACGTGGGATTAGGGGAAATGGGGAAATGGGGAAATCCACTATTATCCCCTGTGGTTAGAGGGTCCCAAGGCAGAAGAGGAGGCTTTCTTCCTCCAGGCTTCTGGTGGCTTGGATTTGGCGATGGAGCAGGCCCAGGATCCTCATGTACTTGGCAGAGTGGGAAGGGGAGTTAAAGTGCTCAGCCACAAGATGATGGATTTATTCAATTGGCTGTCCTAGAGATATTCTCTGAAATGATCCACAAGTTGACCTCCTGCCTCGCCAATGTAGAGAAGACCACATTGGGTTTAATGGATGCAGTAGATGAGGCATTCTGTCTCCCTTCGTCACTTATCACTTTCAATCCCACCTTCATCTACCTATCACAGGCCCAGCTACCTCCCCCCTGCCGCACCCTCTTCCCATTTATCTCTCAGCCCCCTTGGCCCAGAAGCTTCATTCCTGATGAAGGGCTTATGCCCGAAACATCGATTTATCTACTCTTAGTATGCTGCCTGACTGTGCTTTTCCAGCACTACACTCTTCGACTCTGATCTCCAGCATCTGTAGTCCCCACTTTCTCCTCACACCTTCATGGCTTGCATGACTCAGATTTATAACAGTTACTTCAAATAAAACAAAAACTGTTGTGTACTCAAACAGCATAAAAGAAAACCAATACATTGTGGTCACTGTTCCCAAAAGGTCCTTTACAGCAAAATTGTCAATTAGCTCTTCTGATCACTCAACACCAATTCCTAAATAACCTGATCTCGAGCTCAGTGCTCGACATAGTGTTCATGCAAACCATCTCACACGTGGTCATGAAATCCATTTTTCCCAGCATTAGCATTCAATTGGATTAACACAGTTTAGATATAATGTAAACAGTACATTATTACTGCAGTATCCACAAATGTGTATATCTCATTTCCTGTTTTATAACATGTCCAGCATTTGTATTGCAGCTTTCATTTGGATATATAATTCCCATCAATGTTTGCTCCTCCTTGCTGTTTTTGCGCTCCACCTTACTAGATTCTGTGGAATCTGAGCGACGTGGGCTCTGGGGATGTTAATGACAGAGATCATCTTGCCACATCATTTATGATCTTCTCCAACTTTAATTTCTCCAGATCTCCCGTTATGCGGATGGAGTAAAGAAGGGCAATGATCTCCCAACACTGCTCTGTATTCCCCCAGAGAGCTGAGACAGCTCTAACCTGGGTGGGAACTTTACAGCAGGCTTGTGAAGTGTTGCTGCTGCGGAACAGAGAGATCAGATCTGGAGTAGTGTGTACAGATTTAGCCTCTTCTATGAAGAAAGGATGTTGTTATATTGGAGGCAGCTCAGAGATGGTTCCCTCAACTGATTCCTGCAATGAAGGTGCTAGCTAATAACGAAAGGATGATCAGTTTGACCCAGTAGCCATTGGAGTTTACAAAAATAAAGGATTATCTTATTTCAACATAGATGGCAGAAGGAGTCAACAAGTGAAGTGAATTACACAGATAATGGAGGAATCCATTCCGTTCTCTCGCCTGTTACACAGGAACAACAGACGGATATTCAGGCCTTCGAACCTGTTACATCAAAGCAGGACGAGGCTATTCAGTCCCTGGAGCCTGATATATATTTACAGAAGGAGGCCAATCAGCCACTCGAGCCTATAACAGTAGGCCATGCTGCACCAGTATCCTGTTAAACAGCAACAGGATCAATCCATTCAGCCTCCTCAAGTCTGTAACATAGGAACTGGAAGAGGTCACACAGTGACAGGAGATTTGTTACACTGAGATAACAGGAGGCCATTCGGACCCACCGAGCCTATTGCAAGGGAACTGGATAAGGATAAAAACTATCTGAGACTTCTTTCATGAGAAAGGAAAAGGTAATTTTGACACGTGTCTGTTGTCTGGGAACAAGAGAAGACCAATCACTCCCACACTCCCATCTCCGGTATACATGAGGAGACCATTCAGTGTTTCCACCTGTTATGGAGAAATATGAGAAGACCCATCAGCTCCTCAAAATGTTACGCAGCAACAGGAAGATTCCATAATCTCCCAATCCTCTAAAGCATCAACAGGAGGAGGTCATTCTGGCCTTGGAGATGACAACATGGGAACACCAGAAAGACGTCAGCCCATTGAGTTTGTACACCAGCAGGATGGTGAGTCCATTCAGCCACACATACCCCTTGCACAGTAATTGGAGCAGATCTCTTAAAAACGTGTGCCCATTAAATAGGAATTCAAAGAAAACGTGAAGGTTTTCGAAAAGGAAGAACTTATAATAATGGTATACATTAGGGACTAAAGTGTAACAATAAACTATTGTAATTTAAGGCAAATTGTTAGAGTCCATTGTTCAGGACATTTGCAAAGTTAAACCACAATCCATCAGAGTCAACATGGTTTTACGAAGGCTAAGTCGTGTTTGAATTGTTTGCTTGAGTTATTTGAAGATGTCACTAACAAGGTGGATAGTGGGAATCCTGGAGATGGAACATATCTGGTCTTCCTGAAGGCATCGGATATGTCGCTTCTCCAAAGAGTAAATGGTAAGATCAGACAACATGGGTTTAGGAGTAATTTATTAGCTCGGATGGAAGATTGGTTAACCAACAAAATGGAGTCAGATGGAATGAATGTGTCATTTTCTTTTGGCAAATGCAATTTTTGGGGTGCCATTGATTTCAGTACTCATGCCTCAACCATTTGCAATTGATGTTATTACTGTACTCGGTTGATGGGATAGAAAATACGATGCCACATTTTTAGATGACACTAGCATTGGTGGGAAATTACTTCGGAATGATAATGCAAGAGATTTTAAAACTATATGGATAGGTTGGGTGAATGGGTCAACATTTGGCAAGGAAAATTAAAGTGAATAAATATGGGGCTATTCAAGGTGGCCAGTATAATAGAAAGACAAATTATTATCTAAATGGAGAGAAAGTTCAAAGTGCTTAGGTACAGAGGGATCTGGGTGTCTGCTTGCTTATCGCAGAAAACCTGCCTGTGGGTACTGCAAGTAATGAGAAATGCAAGCATAATTTCAGTGTTTATTTATAAAAGGATAGAGTAGAAAGGTAGGGAGTGTTGGTGTAGCTATGCAAGGGATTAGTGAGGCTGCAACTGGAGTACAGTTTGGGTGTCCTGCAGAATGATGTATTTCCATTGGAGGCAATTCAGAAGAGCTTCATCAGATTGATTCCATATTTGAAGTGTTTGTCTTATGAAGAGAAATTGAGCAGTTTAGGCCTATACTCTCGAGTTTATAAGAATGAAAGGAGATCTCATTGAGGTCTGTAAAATGCTAAAGGTAATTGAAAGTGTCGATATGGAGTGGATATTTTTTCATGTGGCGCAATCTACAACATGAGACTAGAGTTTAGAATGGAAAGATGGCAGGAAAGTGGAACAGAGGCCACGTTGACATCAGCCTCATCGAGGGGTTGGATTCCTCACAGATGCTCCTTGTTCTTATTCAACCTTTCGACTGTGTTGCACAGGAGTGGGGAAGGAGAGGATATCATACAGGAAGCAGGCACTCAGGATAAATCAGTCTCAATCAGTTAGACAGGAGGTAACCAGTTGGGTCACAGAGCAGCCAGTATCCTAGGATCCTCTGGGAAGCTAGGGAGGAGATAGCAGAGCCATTGGCCTTGATTTTTATGTCGTCGTTGTCTACAGGAATAGTGCCAGAAAACTGAAGGATAGCGAAGGTGGTCCCCTTATTCAAGAAGGGAGTAGGGACAGACCTAATAACTATAGGTCAGTGAGTCTCACTTCTGTTGTGGGCAAAGTCTTAGAGAGAATTGTAAGGGATAGGATTTATGAACATCTGGATAGGAATAATGTGATCAAGGATAGTCAGCATGGTTTTGTGAAGGGCGGGTCGTGCCTCACAAAACTTATTGAGTTCTTTGAGAAAGTGACCAAGGAAGTGGACGAGGGATTTTAGCAAGGTGTTCGATAAGGTACCCCATGGTAGGCTACTGCAAAAATTACGGAGGTATGGCATTGAGGGTGCATTAGAGGTTTGGATTAGGAATTGGCTGGCTGGAAGGAGACAGAGGGTAGTAGTTGATGGTAAAGGTTCATGTTGGAGTGCAGTTACTAGTGGTGTTCCACAAGGATCTGTTTTGGGACCTTTGCTGTTTGTCATTTTTATAAATGACCTGGAGGAGGGGCTTGAAGGCTCGGTGAGCAAGTTTGTGGATGATACGAAAGTCGGTGGAGTAGTGAACAGCGAAGAAGGATATGGCAGGTTACAGCGGGATATAAATAAGTTGCAGAGCTGGGCAGAAAGGTGGCAAATGGAGTTCAATGTAGCTAAGTGTGAAGTCATTCACTTTGGTAGGAGGAACAAGAAGAAAGATTACTGCATTAATGGGAGGCTACTTGGTAGTGTGGATGAGCAGAGGGATCTTGGTGTCCATGTAAACAGATCTCTGAAAGTTGCCAGCCAGGTAATTAGTGCTGTGAAGAAGGCATATGGCGTACTGGGATTTATTGGTAGAGGAATTGAGTTCCGGAGTCCTGAGGTCATGTTGCAGTTGTATAAGACTCTGGCGCGGCCTTATCTGGAGTATTGTGTACAGTTTTGGTCGCCATACTATAGGAAGGATGTGGAGGCACTGGAACGGGTGCAGAGGAGGTTTACCAGGATGTTGCCTAGCATGGTAGGAAGATCGTATGAGGAAAGGCTGAGGCACTTGGGGCTGTTCTCATTGGAGAAAAGAAGGTTTAGGGGAAATTTGATAGAGGTGTACAAGATGATTAGGGGTTTAGATAGGGTTGACAGTGAGAACCTTTTTCCGCGTATGGAGTCAGCTGTAACTAAGGGACACAGCTTTAAATTAAGGGGAGGTTGGTATAGGACAGATGTTAGGGGTAGATTCTTTACTCAGCGTGTTGTGAGTTCCTGGAATGCCCTGCCAGTATCAGTGGTGGACTCTCCCTCTTTATGGTCATTCAAGTGGGCATTGGATAAGCATATGGACGTTATTAGGCTCGTGTAGGTTAGGTAGGCTTCGGTCGGCGCAACATCGAGGGCCTGTATTTTTCTATGTATATTCTATGTTCTCTGTTCTACTTGGTTCTTAACTATTTACAGTCTATATTAATGATCAGGAGGATGGAACAGATATACAGATGCTGAGTTTGGTGATGTCGTTGTGGTAAGCAAGAGATTAAATTATCAAGAGAGGGTGGAGAGTCTGCAAATAGATTCAGAGAGGTAAAGGCAATAGATAATAGTTTGGCAGGTGGATTTTAACATGATATAATCTGTCATTTAATTTTCCAGGAATAACGGAAAGCAATATGTTACTGAAATGGAGAGGGATTTTAGGACTTATTGATACTGTGTCCTCGGGGGGGTTGGGGGGTGGGGCGCACTCAGACCCGTTCAGACATGGGAGGTTTTGCTCCATCCCTGCTCCCAGACACTCCAAGTGATCCAATTGCTCTCCGTACATATGGAATACTTTAATGTGGTTGATTAGTGGTGGGGATGGTGTTTTGAAATGTGCATCAAGAGGACGGCTTTTATCCAAGATATATTCATTTCTTTCTACGTGGAGACCCAATGACGATGGGACTGGCTGACTGCTTCTGAATGAAGAGACCATGACTGCTGCCAGGACAGTGGGTATTCGCCAACATGATGTACTGTGCATGGGTACACTGTAACATTAATAGAGAGAGAGAGAGCTCCTTCAGTTCCTCTACCTCTCCCCATTGACATGGATATTCTGCAGATGCCATGCATACCATCGGGAATACCACTATACTGGATACACCCGGCAGCTCCCTGCTGAGGGAGAAACAATGTATTTACCTCATCCACCACATATACCCTCCATCACCGAATGGTGACATCAATGTTGAGATACTGGGAAATGATGGATATGTCACCTAGTTCTGCCTAGAAAGTTCTGGATTATCGAAGCTGAATGAAACAGTGACCCTAATAGTCACTGGCAGCACCATCCTCCCCCTGGTGTGATGCTGCAGGTCGTGTTGAAGGAGGTGACACCGCTCTGTGACCAGTTCCTTGTTCAGTCAGGGTCCCCTCACACTCTGCTACTGGGTTAAGTGTAGCTTGGGAAGCTGTTCATGGAATACTTGGGGTGGATACAGCAGATCCTTTTCCCCACACACACTCACTCCGTGGTTTCAGAGTTTCCCTTCTCTGCAGCCTCTACTCCATTTGTTGTTCATGTTGCAGGCTCAGATGCTGTAACTACAGTCCCCATGCTCCATCCAGAGTTGGGTCACCAAATCCTCAGGTCTCCCTGAATGTCTGAGGCAGCTCACAGCAGAAACCTCCAGCAAACCATCTCCAGCCCCTCTACTAACTTTTCAATTACAGGAGTCAGTCAGAAACGCCTCTGCTACAAGTGTTGTGGACCAGACCAGATCCCCGCAAAATATTTTAAGAAGGCCGCTTAGACCCATACCTATTCTTATTTTAAACATAGATGTGAAGTGTGCGTTCCAGATATGTTGTGAATGGTCAAATCACTCGACGTTAAGCAAAATATAATCTATTCAAATGTTTTGTTTAAAATCCAATCGAAGTAAAGAACATTTTGGGATAGCTTATATGTTGGAACACTGACACAAACAATAGATACTGTACCTTCTTGGTATACACTGCTTGGCACAAAGATATATTCAAATACCGATTCTTACATGCAATTTTCTGATCCAGGAGGAAACAACATGAACAGAGATCTCAGAGAGAAAAGCAGCTGTGGATCATGTATTGATACTTCCAACCCTTCGAGGATCCCCAACAGCTTCTCAATGCTGCTGATAAAAGCAAAACGAGAAAACCTGGTCTGGGAAAGCTGGCAACTGCCCTTCGATTGTTACCACCATTTAATAAAACCTAAAGGCCTCCTCAGTTATTTACTTAAACTGTGTTCAGACAGCAGTTCTGCACCTCTGCCTTTATAACCTCTCTTCAAAAACAACATAAGAGAACATAACCTCTTTACAGTGATAGTAAACTCACAACTCACCTTTAATAAAATGATCCATCAATATATAAAAATATATTAATTTTAGGCCTGCTAATCGTCCTCTATTAGTAGACTGAAATGCATATACTTTACATTGACTCTGAGCATACAAATGTTCACAACTAGTTTCGATTTCAGTCATTTTACTCCTGCCACAGAATGCCTTTGTCTTTCTTCATCCAAGTCTCCACAACATGTCAAATCTTAGGTTTCTCGACCTATCAACGGTATAATTTCAAATTGAATAGCAGCAATAATAGGCTCAATTGTATCAGACTGGTATTCGACGCCCTAAACTTCTTCAATAACTTTAAGGGGTCGTGATCATTGATAAAGATTTGTCTCAGGTATGTTATTGGCAATTGAAATGCTGAAATGTTGTAACGCCAAAACCAGGCTCAAGGCCTCCTTCCCCATTGGAGAATAAATCTGTTGATGTTTCCACTGGACACTCTGACCACACGTTACATGATGGAGCACTTCTCATCTCTCCAATAGTCCTTCTGAATGACATAGCTCCTCATGTCTCAGCATAAAAGAATTACATGCTTCTGTGCCTCTTAATTCTGTAACCCCTTTACCTGCTACTCCTGGCCTATGCCAATAAACCTTACTCTCACAGGGATATGTTTTAAGAAGATCCCGCACATTCTTCTCAATCTCTCACAGAAACCAGCCTTTGATTTCTGAACCAAATCATTATCATCAGCCATTTCAGCTTCGAATCTTGCCATTTTAACTCTCTGCTATTCCACACGAGTTCTCACGACTGCAGGAAGTGAATTGTTGAACTTCTCCAAAACAAGAATCTCTCTAACAGTGCTATAGCTTTGTTCTGTTTTTAATGCCCTTCCCCACTTTTCAAAATTACTTTGTTAGATTCTTTCAAACTCAATGTGCGTTTAACCAGGGACACTATTTTAGATTCCTGAAACACTGTCGGCTTCTGGTACAAGCTCATATGCACTTCAGATGGCTTTCTTCATCTCCTCCGATAGGGATGCAAATACCTATCAGCTTTGTTTGGATTAACTAAATCCACATGGTCACTAGGCACTGCATTTGTTTCGCCACTTTCTCAAATGAGATTAAAAAGGCTCCTCCATTATTCTCATCAAATTTTGATAATGCCTGGGTTTATTTAAACAGATTTCCGTCAGGCCTTTGGCTACTATGGGGTTGCTCATCCTCACTATCCTCCTCATCCAGTCTACCATCTACCTTCATCTCGACCTTATATGTCAACTTTCCTCTCTAATTAATAACTTTTGAAGTTGAAACTCTCTGCTTTTCTTCTCTCTTTTTCTTTCTTTCTTCTTCATTTCCTTTTCTTTTATTTCTACTTTTCATCATAATTCAAACAGTTTCAATTCCTTCTCATGTTCAAGGCACCTCATTTGAAATTGAATTCTAGCCATTTCCGAAAACTCTGATGGCGTTTCTACCAAATGTAATTGCCAAGCTCTAGCTGTAATTATCTCTCATATTTACACAGACAAACACAACCCCAACACCAGCTTGTCTGCCAATTCCTACAGCTTTGCCTTCATTACCTTTTGTAAAACCCCCAACTTCATTTCTTCTACACCCAGAGAACTCTTAGTGATTGAAAGAATCTTTATACACAAAACACTGTTTAAACCAACCGAATTCAACATCCGGAATGAAAGACACGAACAACTACCATACGTGAACTTTGAACGCAATACTCTCTCGGTGCATATTTTCCAGTGTCTGCATGAGCTTATTCTGGATGCTCTGGTTTCCTCCCACAATCCAAAGATGTGCATGTCAGGTGATTTGGTCATGGTTAGTTGATCAAAGTTTTCAGGGATGTGTGGGTTAGGTGCCTTAGTCGGGGTAAAATTTTAATAATAGGGTAGATGAATGGGTCTGGGTAGGTTACTTCTCGGAGGGTCTGTGTGGATTTGTTGAGTCGCGTGGCTTGTTTGCACACTGTAGGGATTGTAATTCTAAATCAGTTTGGTATTATCGATTTAGAACCAGACAAGAGACCCCAATTTGCTACCGACCAACCAGACTGACTCAAACTATTTAAAGAAGGTAGCTTGGATGCCAATCTTTCCTTATTTTAAAGGTAGATGTGAAGTTTGAGTTCCAGATGTGATGCTACTAGTCAAACCACTCACCATTAAGCAAAACACAACATACTTAAAGACTCTAATGAAAATCCATACAAAATGAAGGGGAATTTAGAATTATTTAACTATTGGAAACCACAGCCGAATAATGGATACAGTACCTTCTACAAATGAACTGTTCCAATATAGCAACATCCCATAAACACATCTCTTGGAAACATGGAACATTCAGACATACATTCTTGCATACAGTTCTCCAATTCAGGAGGAAACAGCATCATGTCAGGTTTCAGAGAGAATAGCAGCTGGGGATAAGTTAATAGGCCGTTGTTACTGCTATTTATTATCAACCCTAAAAGTGTCATAAGTCATTTACTTGAGCCGTTTTCATTCGGCAGTTTGGCCTTTAAGATCTCTTATTTAAAGAAAGGAGAAAATAATCTTTTTTAAAAAGTGACAACATTGTCACACACTTTAGATCCCTGGCCCTTTACTTGAGGGACTTCCTCGATCGGAAGATCACCTGAGAGGGACAAATACAGGTACAGACCAAGTTACAAGGATGTGTCTCAATAACGTCTGAAACACCCCTGACCGTGGACCATCACATGGGACATACCAGGACGTGAAAAACAGCCTGACACACACCATTTCCCTGTTTCTGAGCTTCACAATGTTAGCACTCGATACACTAGAGAGCCATAAACAAAGGCCAGGGAAAGAAACAGAGGGACAGAAGGATTCACATTAAAGACAGAAAGAGACAGTTAATTAACTGAAAAGATGTTGTGGAAATATGGGGAAAAAGACAGGGCAGTAGGACTAACTGGAGAAGTGAGGATCTTCGAGAGTAAACTTTAAAGAATGAGAACATTGAATAAAGGCATTGTCAGATCAGCTGGAATGGTTTGTTACATCAAGTTCTGAATCTGCTTCATAGAACACCACAAACAACATAAACTGGGACAAGATGACAGCCCAGCATGGAGAGCTGTGCAGACCATGCTAGTGTGTTGCTCAGTAAACTGCACTATCTGCCCAGCATGCAGAGTATTGCAAACTTTACTATCATATGGTAACTATACTCGCATCAAATTACTGCAATATCTACAATGAGAAAGTTTGCTGTGTGTGTGTTCATCAGAGGCTGAGAGAGAGTGTGTGTGTGCGGGATTGGCGTGGTTGAATGCGAAACTCATTGTTTGAGAAGGAACGCACATGGAGGAAACTATTTTAAATAAGAACAACTAGCAGGCATTTTATTAATCAACAGAGAGAGAACGAGAGAAGTTTCATGGACAGATGAGATAAAGTGTTTGAGAATGTTAAAATAAAGTCATTGTCAGACACAATAGCAATATACATCCGCGTGCACATGAATGACAGATGGATGGGAGTTTGGTGTAAATTCGAATCAGATTTGCTTCGGCAGGTTTGAAGCCGGGAGCGTCAGCACCAGATTATTGGATGTGTTAAGACTGTACTTCATAGCTCAAGGTTCAAACAGCAGCTGGACTAAACCAGTGAGATATATTCTGGGGTGGTGAGCATTTCAAGTTAGAAATTGTCAGGGTATGGTTTCATGAATCAGCTCATGGTCAAATGGATCTCCCACAGTTGTGACATGTCTGCTTCAACTGCAGATATTGGCCAGGGATGGGATGGAAACAGTGGCAGGAAGTGGAGTTTGTAACCAGAACAGTAGACGGTGACCTCCCTGCTCTTAATATTTAAATAACAAAAGCAATGATACAGTAAATTGTAGGTCTGCACTGCAACTGAGTAGGTCAACATAGAGAGTAACACTGCCAGCTCAGAGAGGGAGACAGTCATTGAACACATGCATTGATGTAGTTAGTAGTGGTCTGTAGAGTAAATATCTGGAATGAGAGTTTCAACAGTGAAATAATAGTGGCAAGAAGTGTAGACGATATAAAAGAACAGTAATACAGTCATAATCGGTTTTTAGAACAAAAAAATCTGGACGTTGACACTTACAAGGAACACCAATGATAGCCAGGAAAGGATAATAAAAATATTGAATAATGAGAAGAGCATAATAGATCCGCCATGATAATGACAACCAATAAAATGCAGAAAGACGCCAAACATAAATGTATCAACTCCTGTCTATTGTTGGAACATGCCAGTCTAATGTTTCCAGATTCTGACACATTTTTGGAACATTCCAGTCTAATGTTCTCAGATACTGATCTCTCCTCCCCCTCTCTCTGGGTCTGCTGTTCCCTGTCAGTGCTGTCGGTGATGCTCCTGCTCATGTCATGGGATACCACATTGAACGGCGCCCATTTATCATTAAAAGATGGAAACCCTCCACTGGGATAATGAGAATCCATGGATATTGGCATTAAGCACAGTCACTGAACAAACACTGGGAAAATTAGCAAAGACTACGACAACGGATGAATGGGCATTGCAAAACAATCAACAGACAGGAGGGTTCCCTCCCAATTGGGGAACACTTCAGTGGTCCCGGACATTCAACCTCGGACTTTCTGGTGACCATCCTTCAAGGCAGATTTCAGGACAGGCAGCAGCGAAAAGTGGCCGAGCAGAAGCTGATTACAAATTTCGGTTCCCATAGGGAGGGCCTCAACTGGGGCCTTGAGTGCATGTCACATTGCAGGTGATCACCATTGCACTATACACACATACACACACACACACACACACACACACACACACACACACACACACACACACACACACATATATATACACACACATACACACACACACATACATACGGACACATATGTACACAGACACGTACACTGACACACACACACCCTTACAGACACACACACTCTCACAGGCATCCGCTCAGAGACTTAGACCACTTTACACTCATGCATACACATATACACTCTCTCTCACTGATACTAAAGCCCCCCACCCCAGACACACACACACACACACACACACACTACCACACTTACACATGCACCCCTCACAGACTTAAGACACTCTACATCACTACACACACATATACACTCCATCTCACACCCACAACCCCCAGCTAAGAGAAACACACACATACAAACAGACAAAGACCCACATGCACACATATATTTTGTGGGGCGAATTTGTACTTGCAGAGTTACATTGTACTTTGCTCAAAAACTGCATGTATTCATGTAGAACTCTGAGCTCAAAAACTGCATGAATTCATGTAAAACTCTGTTATCTCACTTTTCAGATTAGAATCAATCTAAACATTATGGTATAGACAGAGAACACAGGGGCTAACACCTTCAAAATATTGTCTAACTAACACTCGTTGTTACTGCTAACCTGAGAATGCAACTTTAAAAGAAAAAGGTTTTTTAATTTACACATGAAAGAAATGAAACTATCATGATATTCGAACAGATGAAAGACTCAACAAACAATCAAGGCATTTTTCAATGGATACTTTCAGTTACATCACACTGTAAATTTTTGCGATAAATTCTGTGCCTTAGAAGTGTGTCGTCCACTATCACCTGATGAAGGAGTGGCGCTCTGAAAGCTAGTGTGCTTCCAATTAAACCTGTTGGACGAAAACCTGGTGTTGTGCGATTTTTAACTTTGTACACCCTAGGCCAACACCGGCATCTCCAAATCATGACTAAACAAACAGGCTCAGTTAACCAGTTCCACACATCATTTTTCATATCACTATAAAAGAGAACATTTACCGGGTTTGGATGGAATGGATGAGGGTTGCTGAGGGATGGACCAAAAATCTTTAAATCTGTTGAATCTTTTTTAAAAACTTGTATATGAGAGGATTAAAAGGCACTGCAGTGTTCTATATGTGTTCCACTCTGTTTATGAAAGGAGGCAATTATAAAATAACGGATTGGCTGCATACAAAATAGTCAGGTGGGCAAGTTTCTAGATACCTTAACCCAAAGTATAATACTGGTTGACCAGTGTGAGGTTCCTCCTGGTTTTAAGTGCCCTGTTATCAAATCCTTTCATAACCTTGCGACAGAGCTTTGAGATTGCTGCTGAGCAACAGGTCGAAGCAATTCTGTCCCTATGGGCCTCTTACAAAGGGATACGAGAAGGTCATTCAGCCCATATTAGTCTGTTTCTACTTGAAAAGGTGGAAATATAAAATATTGGCACATTTTGCCAACAGAATCATTCAAAACGAAGAGATATGTCGCTGCTGCTGTATGAGGTGTTACTGAGAGAGCACCTGGAGTACATTGTATTGTTTGTGTTTCTGTAACTGAGAAGGGATGGACCTTCATCAGATACAGATTAACGGTTGCTCGTAATCCACGGGTTGCTGTTGCATTTAATATCTCGGGTCTGTTACACAAGGACAGGAGGTGGCCATTCAGCCTTTCCAGTCTATTACAGAGGGACAGGAGGAGCCCATTCAGCCTCTCGAACCTGTTACAGAGGGGCAGGAAGTGTTTCTGTTACACATAAATATTAGTTTTAAATTAGTTTTGGAATAGGAAAGACCTGATGTAAACATTAAAGTTCTAACTTTGAACGAGGCAAATTTTGAAAGTGTTAGGTGAGCCCTGTGAAAGGTTGATTGGAATACCCTATTCACAGGTAAAGGGATGATTGGAAAATGCAAGGCCATCAACACGTGGTTTCAGAGAGTCCAGAGCCAACATGTTCCTGTTAGTGAGATGGGCAAGGCTGGTGGGTGCAGGGAGTGCTGGATGGTTAGATATATTGATGCTCTGGTCAAGGTAAGGAAGGAGGCATATGTCAGGTAAACAGAGCTGAGGTCAAGTGAATCCCGAGAGGTGTATAAGGGCAGCAAGTGTATAGTCAATGGGCAAATTGGGCCAGAAAAATGTGGACAAGGGATGGCTTTAGAAATACGGTTAACGAGGTGTTGAAGAAATTATACAAATCCTTTAATGGCAAAAGATTAACTTGGGAGAGAACAGGGCCCGTTAAAGATAAGTAAGACTATCTATGTGTTGAATCACACGAACCAAAAATTTCTCCTCAGTATTTAATGAGGAGGAGGTTACAAGAGCGAGAGAATGAATAAATATACAGTGAGACATTGAAAGGTGTCTATATCACAAGGAGGTGTTTGACATTTTAAAACACATAATGGTGAACAAATCCTTGGGACCTGATCAGTTATATCCCAAATGTTTGTGGGAAGCGAGAAAGGAGATTGGTAAGCATTTTGATGATGTATTTGTATCACTGATTTCCACAGGTGAAGTGTCAAAAGACTGGAGGGCAGCTAACATAGTGTGATTATTTAAGAATGTAAGGGGAAAAAAACAGGTACCTATAGATCAGTGAGCCTGATGTCAATGGTGACTAAATTGTTGGAGGGGAATTTTGTGGGAAAGGATGTGTATACATTTGAAAAGACAAGGACTGAAAAGGGCTTTGTACATTGGAGATCACGTTTCACTGACTCGGTGTAAATTTTTGAGGAAGTGATGAAGATGATTGATGAAGGCAGGCCAGTGGATGTTGTCTTTATGGAATTCAGTAAGATTACCAAAATGTTCTACATGGTAGACTGGTTAACAAGGTTAGACTGCCTGGGATCCAGGGGGAGCTCGTCATTTAGATCCAAAATGTTCTTAAATATTGGAGACAGGCCGTGAGAGTGGACATTTGTTCATTAAACTTGGAGACCTGTGACCAGTGGCGTGCCGCAAAGATCAATAGTGGTCCACTGCCTTTTGTCACTGATACAAATCATTTACATTTGAGTATATGAAGTATGGTCAGTAAGGTTGTAGATAATTACAAATTTCGTCGACCGTGAAGAATGATCTCTCAGACAATAATGGGACCTTGTTGAGGTGAAACGAGGAGTGGCAGATAGAGTATATTTTAGTTTCATGTGAGGTGTTGCATTTTGGCAAGACAAATCAAGGCAAGACATGATAGAACTCCATAGAAAGTATTGAATCACTACAGTTAGGAAGCAGGCTTTTCGGCACATGGAGGCCACACCGAACCTCTAAACATTATCACACTGGACAAACCCCTACCCTATCCCTCTGAGACTGCATTTCCCATGGCTAACCCACCTCCCCTACACAACCATGGGTACGGTGCGCAATTTAGCATGGCCAATCTACCCTCATCTGTATATCATTATGCTGTCGGAGTAAAACATAACACCCGGAGGAAACTCACACAGACACGGGGAGAATGTACAAACTCCACACAGCCAGCCATTCAAGGATGGAATTAAAGCCAGGTCGCTGCCCTGTGAGGCAGCAAAGCTAGACTCGTGGTGCAGGTTCTCCGTTCCTTGACAGTGCCGTCACAGGTAGACAGCGCAGTGATGAAGGCATTTGGTGATCTTCCCTTTATTGGTGCGTGCTTTGAATCGAAGCATTTGCATGACATGTTAAATCTGTACAGGACATTGGTTTGGCCACTTTTGTAATATTGCCTTTAATCCTGGTCTCCCTGCTGTCAGAAAGGCGTTGTCGAACTTGAAAGGGTGCAGAAGAGATTTAAAAGAATGTTTCAGGTGTTGGAGGGTTAGAGTTACAGGGAGAGTTTGAATAGGCTGGGGCTATTTTCAAGTGTTGAGGCTGAGGAGGGACCTTAAAGGGGTTTATAAAATCATGAGGGGCGTAGATAAGGTAAAGAATCAATGTCTTTTCCCAGGATAGACGAGTCCAAAATTAGAAGACAAAGGTTTAAGGTGAGAGGAGAAAGATTTAAAAAGGGAAATGAGGGACAACATTTTCACACAGAGACCGCTGTGTGTATGGATGGAACAGACAAAAGAGGTGGTGGAGGCAGGTACAGTTACACCATTCAAAAAGGCATTTGGATGGATAGTTCCATGGGAAGTGTTTAGAGGGAGATGGGCCACCTGCTGGCAAGGGGGACGAGATTAATTTAGGATATTTGGCGGTATGGATGTCCAGACCGAACGATCTTTTTCTGTACTCTTCATATCTGAGAGTCTATTGACTCTTCAGTGTATAACACGGGAACAGGAGGAGGCTATTCAGCATCTGATTTCTGCCAGTCGGCTTGTTTGCTCAATTACAGAGAGTCAAATACAAAAATACATCATTCAGATTTTGATGGTGCTTTCCAGAAACAGGAGAAAGACCTTTAGTCAAGAAAAGCTGTAAAGAATGTGAAGAGGCCATTCAGTCCCTCACCTCCATTCCACAGGAGCAGCAGGTGAGCACAGAGCTATTGGAACCTGTTACTCAGGAGCAGGAGGAGGACATGTATTTTCACAAACTTGGGATCAGGAGGGAATCATTCAACTGCTTGAAACTGGGACACAGGAACAGGAGACTCAACTGTTCGAGACTGGGACACAGGAGCAGGAGGCAGTCACTTAACTGCTCAAAACTGGGGCACAGGGAAATCTGGAGGCTACTGAGGCCCGAGGATCCTGTTACGCAGGAACAGGAGGAGGTGACTCACTCCCCACCAGTATGGGACACTGGGAGAGAAGGGGAGTTTGCTTGGAACAAACAGAAATATATGAATAAGTTGCATCAGTGGTCCATTCAATCCTGCCCCACCATTCACTAAGACCACGGCTGATCTGATGGTGATTCCCTCATTCCATTTTATGGAGTCTGTCCACTCTGCAGCCTCTGCTCCATTTGTTGGTCATGTTGCAGACTCAGATGCTGTAACAACAGTCACCATGACTCATCCAGAGGGATGGGTCTTACCGGATGAGTCAGGATTTGAAGAGTCCAAACAAAAGAATTAAAACACAAAATAAAGACATAGCCAGATGTTTAGTTCTCTCACAGTCGCAATCTAACTCACATAACTCACATATTCAGGATGGAGCACTGTGTAGATCCTGCTAGTGTACAGCTGTATGCAACCCAGCTATATCCAGAGTGGAACTACATGCAGCCCAATGCTGGATCTATAATCCTGGGATAAATGTCCAGCATGGGTAGCTGTGCAGTCCGCACTGGTTCATTCATATATAAACCAAGGCTGTTGCATTGTTCAGTAACACTGTGTTAGATCGCAGCCCAGTGTGGGGAAACTTGCAGCCAATTTTTGAACTGATAGGATGTGCAGCTCCCATCCATTTACAGCTCCATATCTCCACTGTGCCTTGACAAGGGATGCTGCGAATGTGAAAGTCACTGCAAGGAAGAGATATAAATGGAAACAATTTAAATACAATTAGTTCTGATTAAGGCGCGTATCACTCTAGTATTTGAAGATAAAATAACTGAGATAATATCCAATGCTTTTTGACAATGCTACATAAATGTTGTCATTTTATCTAAGAATAACAGACTAATAAGGGTTCACTTTGTCTGAGAGGGCTCAATGTCTAGCCGTATTGATGCCGAGTCCTCAGCGGTCCAGGCACTAACATAGGATGATAAAAGAGCTTAATTGATTGCTTTTAATCAGGGAGATTTACCCCCCACAATCTGTGGGGCAGTTGCAATTTTGTTAGCTTGATAAAGAATCGCTTATGGTACCAAATAAAAGAGTTAAACTCGCCATTATGTTTCCGAAATATCTGTGTGGGAAACATCAAAGAAAGCATTCGCACGGGGTCGAGGAAATGAGGAAGAACATTCATTTTAATAAGAGCTATCTGAACTAGCCAGGATATTGGAAGTGCCTCCCATCTTTGAAGGTCTTGTTTAATTTTGTCAAACAAATGGACACAGTTCACGTTAAATAAATGATCAAAGACAGATGTAATGAATATACTGAAATAGGGAAATGGAGCAGTGGTCAGCACAGTGGTACAATGGTCAGTACTGCTGCTTCACAGCGCCAGAGACCTGGGTTCAATTCCTGTGTCAGGTGACTGCCTGTGTGGAGTTTACACATTCTCCCTGTGTCTGCGTGGGTTTCCTCCCACAGTGCAAAAATGGGCAGGTTAGGTAAATTGCCAGCTGTGTTAGGTGAAGGGGTCAATGTCAGGGGGTGGTTTGGTTTGGGCTTTTTGGGCCGAAGGGCCTGTTTCTGCACTGTTAGTAAACTAATCTAAATACTCAATTAACCAACTAGTCTAAAGAATAAAGGGATACGTTCGCTAGTGTCTCAAATCTATTATATTGCCGTTAATCTTAATCAATAAGTATACTGCTCCATGGTCAGAAGTGGTAATATTCCCAATTGTGCAGGATGCCACCGAATCTATGATTATTGCAGGAATGGGGAAGATATCAACCCTCATGTGGCATTTATGCCGGTTAAAGAAGAAAATAAAATCCCTACTTGTGATGTGGATCTGCCACCAGACATCCACCAGCTCTCGTTCTACACACATATCCCCTAATTGCTTACATTATAACGAGGGTATTGGGGCACCTTAGGACATTCTGTCCACCGTGGGGTCCATAAGACTTTTGAAAACTTCTACAATAATGTGACACGATGCAAGATAACTGAATTTGGAAAATGCATCTACCAGGAATTTAAGAGGGTACGTTGGGAGCGGGGTTGGGGGGGCAATAAACATTCAAAATACTATATTCTTTTCTATACTTCAAGCCTTTGGGTATTATGAACCTCCCGTGAGTGTCAAGTACAATCTAGTAGGTTAAATGGAAGATTCTTTTTATCCATTATGGCTTCTCCCCTACTCGTAATATTAAAAGACGAGAAATAAACCCGATCATGCCCGACCTACTGGAATGTCAAATGTTCCTTGTCATCCAGGTGCATCTCCTGCAATAGGACAACATCGACCCTCTCTTTTTTCGACAAGAAAGAAAATGTTTCCTCTTTTCTGGCCAATGGCTCACCTTAATGCTCCAGGTAGACCATTAAAGCACATCATTACCCAGAACACACTATAGCAACATTTGAACTGGAGAGAGGAAGAACTCGAATTACTGATCATTAATAAACAAAGTCTCATAGAGCTTAAAAACTACACAAACTAAAAATACTACAACTTCCAAGTCTCAGAACTTTCAAAAACTAAGCATTTTAAGTAAATGGCTGGGATGGAGTGGGTTAGGGAACCACTTTGCCCGTACTGTGATGCAGAGCCCAACAAAGCAGACCTTCCAGATCACCACCATCTTGGGCATTCCCCTTAACAGTTTATCGATATTATCATTTCATTTTGCATTATATTCCTGGATGTGCTGGAGCAGTGTAATTTTTTTTACCACTGTCAGCATTTCCCAACACTGGACATTCCTGCCATTCCCCGATATTTCTTGATTCCATTATTCTTTTTGAACCTTCTGTCTGTGCCTCAAACATATTCAATATCTCTGCCTCCAATGCTCTGCAGGGAAGAGAGTTCCAAATACTCTCACTGTTGAGAAAACTAAAATTAACTTCATCTGTGGATGAGATTATTTTTGTCTCCTTACCTGAGAAAGGATATAATAAAATTGGAAGCAGTTAGATGTTTCGCTTCATGTATTCCAGGAATGAATGTCTCATATTATGAAAGCTTTAACAGGTTAGTCTTGGAATGAGAGGTGATCTTATTGAAACATACAAAACCAAGAGAACAGTGATCAGATAGATACCCACTGGGTGTTTGTATAGTCCAAACTTCTTGTTGTTTTCATAGAATCTCTACAGTGTGGAGGCAGGACATTCCGTCCATCAAGAGCACATTGACCCTTCGGAACAGTATCCCCTCCGGACCTGCCCCCCTAATCTATCCATGTAACCCTGCATTTCCCATCACTAACCTATCTAACCTACACATCCCTTGGCACTATGGGCAATTTAGCATGGACAATCCGCTCTAAGCTGCATATCTATGGACAATGGGAGGAAACTAGAACACTGGGAGGAAATCCACACAGACATGGGGAGAATGTTCAAAATCAACATAGAGGGTTGCCCGAGGTTGGAACTGAACGCAGCTACTTGTTAACGGGAGGTATCAGTGCTAACCACAGATCCACCATGCAGATCCGTTAAGTACATTAGTTACTTGTGGCTAACTAAAGAAATCTGCCTGACTTGTTCCTGTCACTGAACCTGACTCAGTCTGAGAACTTTATCATCGGCCATATCACCAACCTGGTTACATTTAAAATTTGGTGTCAGCAGTGGAGGAATGGGACGAGAAAAGGAAACAGTGACACCATCCAACCTTCGTCAGAGCAGGAATTAGGATAAATCCACAAAGTAGGATTTCAGTCAAGTGGGAATTCTCTTTCCCAGAAGTTTGGAGTGGCTTGACCTTTATATTACATCGAAGCTGGCTTTGTCTGATTTTCCATGGACAGGTGAATCAGGGATAATGGTGCATGGAAAGAAACGTGCAGCTGAGATCACAATGAGATGAGCCATGATCTTATTTACTAGTAAAGTAGTGTGAAAGGGCTGAATGGCCCAATTGTGTCCCTCAGCCCTATGTTCTGATGTTCCATTCAGCCCTCGAACATGCTAAACCGGGGCAGATCGAGGCCACTCCGATGGTTAGGTGTAGTTTTTGAAATGTACTTGGAAAATCCAGACTGGATCAGGAAATGACCACCACCCCCACCCCCCAGTCCCTGTTTCGAGGTTTCCCCTCTCTGTAACTTCTGCTCCAGATGTGGGTCATGTTGCAGACCCAGATACGCTGGGAATACAGCTCCATACCCCACCTAGGGTTAAAACAACAAATCCTCTGATCTCCCTGAATGCAACATTGTACAACACGATTTCTAGCAAAATAACCCGTTACTTTCCAAAAGCATAACATGTGAAATTAATAAATAGGAACAGGAGTAGGTCAATCGGCCCCTCAAGCTAACCCTGTCATTTAATAAGAACATGGCTGATCTCCTCCAGGGATCAACTCCACTCTCTTGCCGACTCCTTGTATCCCTCCACACCTCTCTGGGTTAGGGAGTTCCAGACATTCACTCCCTTCGTAATGAAGCTATGACTCTGCATCTCAGATTGAAATCGATGTTCCATATTCGGTATCTATATCATCGAGTTCAACACTTTGCTCAAGAATAGAAACAACTTCTCAACATCGACCTGCTACAACCCCTTCTGTGTCTTGTAGGTTCCAACAGTATCACTCTTCATTCATTTAAGCCCCAATGAATTATCGCCTCACCATCTTAGAGATGCTCAATAACACAACCCTTCCTTCCCAGGAAACCCCCAATGTACCAACCGAGTTCCTTGCTGCATCATCATGCTGACTTTATGTTTCATACACAGGAAGACTCCAATGCCTTTACTGTTCCTTTTCTGGAAGTCCTCCCCATTAAATAACAGCCTGCCTTTTGATTCTCCTTGTCATCCACAAACTCGGATGTATGTTGCACTCAGCTCCCTCCTTCAGGCTGTCAGTATAGATTGTAAATAACTGATGCCATCAGACTGATATTTGTGGTCCTCCAGCAGATAAACCATTACCATAAAGATCCATTAATCCTGACTCTCCGATTTCTGTGTTAAACAATCATCATCCCACGTTATTACAGTATCCAACGTCCTAGAGCTTCTGTTTTGTGTAAGAACCTTTGTTTTGTAATACTTTGTGGAAAATCTCTGGAAAGCCTGGTGTCCACTAGATCGCCTTTATCAAGTCCACTTGTTACATTTTCAGGCATCTCCAGAAATACTTTGCATGATTTTACAGGCAAAATATCATTTCCCTTTCACAAAACCACCCTGACTCTGCGTGAAGCTTTTCTAAATGTCCATGCTAGGCAGATCTTCCAAACTATACTAGTCCCATCTGTTTTCATTAGGTCCATGGGCCTCTAAATGTTTCCCATTCATATGTTTGTCCAAATGAGCTTTAAATGTTGTAGCTGTCCTTGCATCTCCCACTCTTCCTCTGGAAGCTCATTCCATACTCACACCGCCCTCTGTGTAAAAAAGCTGCCCTTTAGTCCCTTTTAAATCTACCCTCTTTCACTTTAAACCTATTCCCTCCATGTTTGGACTCCCTTATCATTTGGAAAGGACCTTGGCGATTCACCCTATCCATACCTCTCATGATTTTATAAGTTTCTATAATGTCATTCCTCAACATCCTACACTCCATCTGATATAATCTTCAAGAACAAGCGTTTAATGATGAACACTGCAAAATTAATCAATATTAAAAATGACAGGTAACCAACAATCGGCACAAATGTCAAACTGTGATTTGTTTTTCTCCATACTACAATACTAAGACAGCATGAAACGCTTACTAGTGCCAATAAGAAGTCAAGCACCTGAATTCCTTTATCTAAAGGGGGTAATGATCACGACAGTGAAAACATATCTGTGGCCAGATGTATATACCACATAGTCAACATTCTCCCTCCTGGCCTCCGGATGACTTTGTGTGGTTGTGTCTTTTTTATCTTGCATTCAATAGAGAGAACCCCTTTCCTCCATTCACACCTTAAATTCGACCCGTTATACAGAATCTTTCCTTTCACCACTGCTAAAAGCCCGTTTTTCTTTTGCCACACCCTCTTTTACCTGCCACCCATCCTCTACATCTGGCAAGGGACTAAAAGACCATTTTGCAATTGTATTCAGTTTTGAAGAATTGTCACACTGGACTGGAAACGCTAACTCTGTTTCTCTTTCTCTGCAGATGTTGACAGACCTGCTGAGTTTCTCCAGAAATGAATAGGCGCAGAACAATTTTTCAATTAAATAAAGAATGATGGATACTGGAAATAAAAATAAAAAGCCTTTATAGAAGGTTCACTGGATCTGCAAGTTTAACTCTGCATTCACTCCAGAAAATCCTTGAACATCTTTCGCAATTTCTTCAGCAATTTCTGTTTTTGAACAATTTCCAACGACATATTGTCAAAGATGCCCAAACATCCTGTCCAACATGGAGCGTTGTACACTGGGAACTGAACAATAACGCATGGTGACAAGTTCCTTAACTCTGAAACTGCATAAGGCTGGCATCACTGACACTACAGTGCTCTGATTCATGGTCAGGGAGAAAAACAGAAGGAAACACATTCACTTCAAATACAGAAGATGGCATTACTGAAAGGAAACGTTTCAGATTAGTACCTTAAATGGATATTGTTTATGTAACAAATTGGAGGTGTGACACCAAGGAAAGACTTCCAGCAGAATGAGAATATGAAAATGGAAGTATTTCTGCATTAGAAACCAGAGTAGGTCACTGAGTACAGGGCTGATGGGTGAATGGGTCTCGGTGTGAACTGTCGATATTGCAGCTAAAACTTGATTATCATCTGATGCTGTAGATTTCAATAACAATCTGTAACCTTTCCCCCAGGATAGTCCATCCATCTACCATTACCATCAAGCCGATTCATGGGTCAGTGACGAGGGTGAACATGGTCGGGTCGGAATCACATGCACCTAAACCTGTTGACAATCCATTAAAGCTACCGCACATGACTGGTTACACGACGAACAGCAGGACTAACATCTGATATTGAGAGAGAGATGATCCCAAGATTAACAAATCAGATATAAGCTCTGTCGTCCTGTCAAATCCATGCATAAAAGTCGATGGACCGTTAACTAACTTACTGGAAGAGAGGACTCCACAAATATCCTCATTCCAAATAATGGAACAGCCCTGTGCATCAGTGTAAAAGATGCAGTATCTGCACCATCCTCAGCCAGAAGTGTTGTGTCGATTACCCACCTCACCCTCAATATGATACCCTCAGAAGCACAGATGCCCATCTTAACCAATTCAATTCACTGCACGTGACATGAAGCAACAGCTGGACACTGTAGATATGACAAAGGCATTTGGCCCTGACACCATTCCTGCAATAGGACTGAGGACTTTTGCTACACAACAAGCCGTGTACCTGAGGAAGCTGTTTCATTCCAGCTCCAACTCTGACAACTCCCTGGCAATGTGGGTAATTACTCAACTATGTACCATCCCCCAAGAAGGGAATAATTACAATCAGACCTATTACCACGCCCTCAGTCCCATCACGATAGTCAAATTGGTTGGGGTTATTTTTGGTAGAGCTGTCAAACAGCACAGAAATAATCGGTTCAATATGGTTTCCGATAGGCCCCCATGTGGAAATGGTGCTGTTGTGGAATTGTCATTAGATTGCTAATCCAGACCAGGATAACTCTCTGACAACTGGTGCAAGTTAAAAACAATTAATAAAATATCGAGATCTATTATCTGGTGTCAGTAATATTGATCTTGTGTTCAATGTCGATTATAGATGTCGATCTCCTTCCCCAGTGTACTTTCAGGAAGTGAATCTCGCGTGCTTTCCTGGTCTGGTCTAAAAGTGACTCCAGACACACAGACATGTTATAAACTCTTCAATGGGCTCTGAAACGGCCAAGCAAGGCACTCAATTGTATCAAACTGCTCCGAGATCTTAAAGGATAAACCGGAGAGAACAGCCGGCACCAGCCTTGTTATCAGAAAAGGGAATGGGAAACACAATTCTGTCGACCCTGCAGAGACCTCCTTCCTAACAGCTGAGAGCTTGTGACAACATTTACAGAGCTTTCCCACACACTGCACAGAAGCATCGGGAAAGGAATGCGTCATACAACTCATTGAGCTTTCCCTATTCTAGTTAATGGTCGAACATCTGCTCAACGCAGTTTTCCCCATACAATATTCATATCCCTTAATATGTTTAAACATTGTGAACCATAAAATGAGAACTGCTGTAGTCCATTCAGCCCACCAGTTTTGCCCCTCCATTCTATGTACAGGCAGTTCACCAATAACACGTGTTGATTAAATACAATTTAGCTGCAATGCAATTCATGAACCTTTTTCTATAAAGTGAACTGGCGTTTACTGTGACGCGATTCCTTGTCGGGCACCAGCTGAACAGCAAACCCAGCCTCAGAAACTCTCTATCTACAAAAGGTAAAATCAATGTGTTCAGCTAAAACAGGAGTGCAACTGGCTCTTCAGGCCTTGAAACTGAGCTTGAAACTGGGAATTGTAGTCTATATTTAGAAAGAACTTTATTTCAAACTGTGGGGAGAATCTTGGGGAAAACTGGAATTTGGTATCGGTATCACATGGTCGGTCAGCTCCCGCGCGCTTTCTGGTGAAGATTGTGGTGAAAGGTACAGTGCACCAGTGAGTGACTGTCGTGTGAAAGCGTTACATTTACAGCACTGTTCCATTACAACATGTAATTTAAAGATTTATTTAGACTCTTCTATTGTGTGGTAGACCAAATTTAAATTTTGGTTTTTACTGATATTTTTGGGAGTTCGCCACTTACCCTCTTTTTTCCATAAAACCCATTATTAATATTACACGATTTTCTACAACACAGTGTTGTACAGGAACACAGTTATTGTGTTATTGGAGAACAACCTGGAATAATATCTGATCTTCTATCTTCACACCATACTCCTGCTCTCTCCCTATCGTTTAGTTTCCAGAAATCCTGATTTATATTCAGCCCCTTGATTTCCACAGCCTGATCTTGGAGAGAGTACCCCTGGTTCGCCACTCTCTGAGTGCAGACATTTATTCTCATCTCAATACAAAGTGGCCTGTCTGTACCTAATATTGTGGCCCCTTGTTTTAGACGTTCCAGCCAGGCGATTTACTGATCGGCTTCTAATCTGTCTCGCCCTGTCAGAGTGTTATATATTTCACTGTGATTTTCACTCATTTTCCTAAGGCCCAGGGAATACAGGTCCAGTCGCCCCAAACTCTGCTCCCACAAGAAGTCTGTCATCCCAGAGATCAGTCTGGTCATCCTCTGCTACTCTCCCTCAATGTCAGGTTTGTCGTCTGTTAGGAAAAGAGACCAAAACTGCACAATGTTCGAGATGGGGTCTTACCAAGGCCCTGTACAGCTGCAGTGAGATGCATTTACTCCTGTACTCAAATCCCCTGAAATGAAGGTGAATACAGCATTTATCTTCCTTCCTGCTTTCTACTCCTGCAATATTGCTTTCAGTGACTGGTGTACAGGGAGATCCAGATTCCTTTCAAAGTTACAGTTCCCCACTTGCTGGGCCTATATACAATTGTCAGCGTGCCAATGCCATTCCCAGTATTGACTTCTGGCTTCAGAACTCACTGCCCTACATGGACTCTGAGGGCTACGCAGAAACAAACAATTATGCAGCTTAAGTTAATTTATAGTGCAACATTTTTCAAACACTCATTTTTCAAATGGGAGGCTGCCATTCTATTGTTCCCATCAAAGTACACAACATCTCATCTCCCCATTACTCTCCATGTGCCACGTATTTGCCCAGTCACTCAACTTGTCTCAATCACCTTGGAACATTTTTTACGTCCTCCTTATCCACTCACAAGCTGACATCGTTTAGTGCTGTCAGCAGACTTGGGAATATTGCATTTGTGCCCCTCACCCAAAGATATTGGGAATAGCTGGAGCCCAAGACATGATCCTTACAATATCGTCCAAGCCTTCCATATAAAAATAAAACATTATTTTATTCCTACTCACTGTTTCCTGCCAGCTATCCCATTCTAAATCTATGACCAGATATTTGTCCGAGTCCCATAGGATTCGAATTTGCACAATAGGCTTGGGGCTTTATTAAAAATCTTTCTGAGATTCCACTCGCATGGCATTGATACCTCCTACAGATTTTTACTAAAAGCCACTTTCTCAAATATGATTCCCATGTCATAAATCTCTGTTGACTTTGTCGATGCCCATTAATTTCAGTCCAATACTTTCTCTAAACTGTTTAGTTGCTATTTTCATTCTATTCCCTTTTTCTCACAAGACTGAAATTCCCTAGTATTGCGAGGAAGTTTTCTTTTTAGATTTGTTTTCTTCTGTGAAGGCATAACTAAGGTATTTTCTCCATAGTTCTGCCATTTCCCTGTCCTCAATTATCTGGCATCAGACTGTAAGAAATCTGAAACTTTTTTCTCTTAATTTTGCCATTGACATATTTCCAGAAAATATTACAAGTTCTCTATTAACAACTTTGTTAAGATATTCTTCGGAAACCCATCAATTCCCACCTTAAGCTACTCAATGATTGACCTTCCACAGCCATACAATCACAGAAGCACAGACTATGCACTACCAGAAATACATCACGGTCTACTTTAGGCCCACTTTCCGACACAAGACCGTAGCCGTGAATCTTAAAGCATTTGAAGTGCACAACCATGTGGTTTCTAATGGTTTGAGGTTACCATGACAACTCCACTCTCAAGAAATGCATTCCAGACCCCAACACCCTCTGGTTGTAAAACAATTCTCAAATCTTCACTAAACCGCAACGCCTTCACTTTGAAAGTGTGGCCCTTTTAGTCAAAGCAACAGCTGCTGTCTATCCACCCTGTCCATGTACCTCGTAATCCTATCTTTCTGAATCACAGACCTCTCAGCCTTCTCTCCTCCAAACTAAACAACCTGAGGTTATCCAGCCTCTCTCCATAGCTGATCTGCTCCATCCCAGGGAACATCCTGGTGAATCTGCTCTGCACCCCCTCCACTACAATCACATCCTTCCTGTAATGTTGTTCCCAGACCCACACACAATATTCCATCTTGCCCTCACCAAAGTTCCGCATAGTTCTTATAATCTATGCCTCGATTAATAAAGGCTATGTTTGCATTCCCCTAGCCTTTCCCAGATTGTGTGTTAACCTGTGCAGTCGCATTTAGCAATGTGTGGAGAAGCACCCTCTGAGCTTTCTAGTGTGTTGCCTTCATTGAGTACTCTCCTGTCTGGTTCCTTCTTCCAAAGTTGCATTACCTCATATTTATCAGGGTTACATTCCATCTGCCATTGATCCACCCATCTGACCATTCCATCAGTATCTACCTGTAACATAAGGCCTTCCTCCTCACTGCCAACCACCCGGCCAATCTTTGTATCAAATCCAAACATACCCGACCCCTCGTCCATATTCAAAGCTGCATCATTTATGAATACCACAAATAATAACGTTAAAAATCTCTCAACATCAGTTACATCACGTGGTTGTGCACGTTGATGAAGAAGCTACGTTTCGAAAGCTAGTGCTGTCGAATAAACCTGTTGGACTATGGTCTGGTGTTATACTATTTTTAGAGTTGTCCACTCCAGCCCAAGACTCGCACCTCCGAATCACAAATAATAAGGGACCCAGCACTGATGCCCGTGGTACACCATTGGACACTAGCCTCAAGCCACACAAACAGCCTACTACCACTCCCCTCTTTCTCCTACTACTAAAGTTGATTTAAATGCAACTTGGCAAGTCACTAATGAGTCCTACGTGTTCATTGGTTATTCTGCTCCACTTGACACACTTGTCGGTTATCTGGAGATTCTCCGTAATCTCGCCTTGCCTTGCCCCTGTGTGAGTCAGTCCCCTCCATGCGCAGAATTTCCTCCTTTTTGCAGTCTTAAATGGGTTGTCCCTTATCCTGCCATTATTTGCCTTGAATGTGGATTAGACAGCCTGATAAATTTCCTGTTAATTTCCAACTTGTCGTGTGTTTTGATAGTTTTATAAAGTTCACAGTGACCCACCGCTGGTTCTTTGAACCTCAAGAGAACATAGGCCGAGTTTCCTCATCACGCAATCTCGCCACCTGAGGGATTTGTCTGGATAATGTCCATTGTACTTCCTCTGTGGTCAGTATATTCTTTCTCAGATTCGGTCACCAAAACTGTGCACAATACTCCAGGAAGAATCTCACCAACACACTGCTTCAACGTGTCTTTACATCTATATTCTGACTCCCTCAAAGGAATGCAAACCAAACTTTAAGTATACACAGACATATATTCCTCCAAATACCCTTCACATCATTGCATTTTCGAACTCATTGTGTGAGTTCTTATAGAAAGCCTTCTGATAATCTAAAATATGCAAATTCTACTGGATCCCCATTATCTATGCTGTAAGAATCAACTTCAAACAATTTCAAATTTTGTAAAGTATGATTTCCCTTTCAGAAATGCATACTGAGTCTCTCCAATGTTGCTGTTAATGTCTAAGTATCCAATATCACATCCTATATAATAGATTCCAACAGTTTCCCGACAAATGTCAAGTTAATTTGTCAGCAGTTCTCCACACTATCTCTTCTTCCCTTTGTAGATGCTGGGATCCCTACCATTCATCTATAGTGCTTGGATCACATTTACCCATATACAATTATGTACACCAGCTTCCAGACTCTGCAGAATGTACAGTAAAATAGAACGCAGTCATCGACAATGCAATCAATACTTCTATTTGTGATTTATTTCTGAAGATTTTGGTATGAAGTACATCTGGTTTGTCAAGTTTAGCAATGCTCAATCCAGCTGCATGTTCAATATTGCCTTGTTACTGATATGAATTGACTTTATGTCTTTACTTCCACAAGTCCTATACAATCACTTCGTATTTCTGGGTGATTTTCTGGATCTTACTCCATTAAGACCGATGGAAAGTAACTGGGCATTTGCTTTGCCATTTCCCTGTTATCCACCAGAAACTCGTCTCTCCCGATTGCAAATTTCCACATTTGACAATTTTTTTTCTTTTGAAATATAGATCATAGATTTTTGCAGTCTTTGTGTTCCTGTTTGTTTACATGCATGTTCGCTTTTTGATTTCCTCATGGCCCTCCTTTTCTGGATTGCAATTTTCTGAGAATTCTTAGGATTCCACAATGTCTGGAATTCTTCTGAAGTCACTTCCTGTGATTAATATATTCTTTAATTTGTTATGTTAGTCATCATTAAGTCACTTACTCACTCTTTGGTGTTTTCACCTGAAATAAGTAGACATATCTTTCAGACTATGCAGTATTTCTATAAATCTCCTGGTCCTGACCAGATATATTCAGGAACACTGCAGGAGGACAGAGAAATAATAGTGGGGCCCCTGGTTGGTACTTTTGTATCATCGGTAGCCACCGGGTGAGGTCCTGGAGGACTGGAGGGTAGCGAATGCTGTGCCTTTATTCAAGAAGAGCTACAAAGAAAAAACCTGGTACCTATAGACCAGTAAACCTAACATCTCTAGTAGGTAGGTTTCTTGAGAAGATTCTGAGAGAGTGATGATATACATGCATTTGGAAAGGCAGGGTGTGAATATGAGCAGTCAGCACGTCTTTGAGCATGGGGGATCATGGTTTAAAAATTTGTGAGTTTGCTTTGGTGAAATGACCAGTAACTTTGACAAGGGCATGGTGGTATACGTAGTGTATATGGATTTCAGTAAGGCCTTCATTAAGGTACCACATGGTAGGCTGCTCTGGAAGTTTAGATCATATGGAATTGAGGGGGAGCTGGCAAATCAGATCCAAAATTTGCTTGATGGTAGGAAATATAGAGGAATAGTGGAAGCATACTTATACAGACTGAAGGCCTGTGACGAGTGGAATGTCTCAGGAGTCAGTTCTGGGACTATTACTGTTTGTTTTATGCATGTGTATTGTATATATATTTGCAGATAAGTGTCAGTTCTTGCATTTTAGAAAGTCAAATCAAGGTAGGAGTTTCATGGTGAATGGCAGGGTCTTAAGGAGTGTATTGAGACAAAGGGACCTTTGGATTCAGGTTCAAGGTTCTCTGAATGAGGAGTCACAGGGAGATTGGGCAGTGAAAAAAGCATTTGGCACACTGGCCTTCATCAGTCAGAGTAATGAGTATCTAAATTAGGGAGTTGTGTTGCAGTTATACAGGATGCTGGCGAGGCAATACTGGTAGTGTTATGTTCAGTGTTGTTCACTTTGCTTTCGGAAGAATGTTATTAAACTGGAAATAGTGCAGAAGAAACTTACAAGGATGTTGCCCGGACTCAATGGTCTGAGATATAGTGAGGTTCGGCAAGCTAGGAGATTTTACTTTAGAGTGTATGAGACTGAGGGGTATCTGATAGAAATGTATAGGATCATGGGAAGTATAGATAGAGTCTTTTTTTCCACAGGATTGAGTAACCTACGGACTAGTGGGCGAAATTTAAGATCCATGAGGAAACAGTAAAAGGGAAGCTGAGGGGCAATTTCTTTTACACACAGGATGGTATACATATGGAATGAGCTGCCAGCAGAAGTGTTTGAGGAAGGTACATTCACAAAAGTTAAAATGCATTTGGACAAATACACGGATAGGAAAGAATAAGATGGATATGGGGCAAGGACAGGGAAATGGGGTTAACGTGAAGGAACATTTTGTTCGGAATGGACCAGTTTGGGCTGAAGGGCCTTTCTCTGAGCTGTCGGACTCTATGACTCTCACAATCATTGCTTCTCCCATTGAATGTTATATCACACTTCACCAATACATTGGAGCGTACTTCACCCTCTCGCCTCCAGGCTTCCATGATGCGTGACCAGAATGTTCAAACATTCGATATTGTATTCAGACGCTGTGTAAAAATGCAACATATTGATGTCACTATTCCTCCAAAGCTGCTTCAGAGCAAGGTTATTAATTAGTCCTCCTAACAACACAACACCGAATCTGAACTAATGTGCTCTCTAGTTTGGTTCACAACATACTGTTCAACCTACCTGATACACACTTACGGAAGTTATTCTTCACAGTTTCAGTGCAATTTGAGACCATCTATTATTACTGCAGCACAAACGATTATTTGTTACTCATTCACAGGATGAGGGGGTGGGCGTCCCTCGATAACCAGAATTTATTGGCCATGCTAGAGGACAGTTAAGAGTCAGCAGCGTTGTCTTGAGTCTGGACTCACTTGCAGGCCACACCAGGTAAGGACAGCAGTATTCTTCCCTCAAGGATATCAGTGAACCAGATGAGTTTTTCCAACAATCGAAAATGGATTCCTGGTCATCATAAACCCTTGATTCCAGATACATATTGAATTCAAATTCCACCATCTGCCTTGTCAGGATTTGAATTCATGTCCCCAGAATATTACCTGTGTCTTTCGGTTAAGACCCCAGCGATAATATCACTGTGTCATTGCTCCCCCTTGCATATACTTGCATACCTAATTTCCAGAGCATATGTTGTAAAGTATTTACGTGACAGATTTGGGTTTGATATATTACACACTAATGTTTGCTTCACCTTGGTATTTGTAAGATCCACCCAAACTGATTCTGTGGGAAGTGATGGAAAGGGTCAGTGCCGTTATTACCGATAGACTTGGACAAGACATTCAGGGAGACTCACCTCAACGCTGAGATGATCGGAAGAATTGGTCAGCAATACAGGACAAGCATCAATATTCTTCCCCCCCCCCACTTTGCCAGGATAAGTGTCACCATATTCTTCTGCTCCCTCGCACTCACTGTATATCTGTTGTAACACCTACCCCCGAACAAGGCTCACACTCTATCTCCAAATAAGGCTCAAGCACGACTACACTCACTTTTGAATTCGCACCTTCCTTCCCCCACTTTTTTCTGTCACTGACGCAATAGCCCCGCACATTAATACCACTGCATGGATACAACACTGTGGTCAGACTCCCTCCGGACATCTCACCCTTCCCCCTTCGCCTATATCAGCATTAACAGCAGGGACACCGACTCCCACCCTCACTCCGTCCCTCCTCTTCTCCTATTCCAGGAGAAACATCCTGGAATAGTACATAAAAGGCCAAGCCGGGTTTTAGAGTGCCCGTTATCCGTTCCCTCACCCTCTACCTCGACATATGGGGAGGATCCTGGAAAGAGCCAGAGTTGACCAGGACACCTCGTGTGAAGATTCTGAAACATCGACGTCCCACCAACCAAGTAAGCAGCAATGTTCAGGAAAGAGCAATTCTCAATTTAAACTCGCTGGCATTTCCAATCTCATCTCTCTCACTTTTCAGGCTTAGTTAAAAGCATTAATGAAAGACTAAAAATAAAAATAATGTTTATTCTCTTCAGTAAAAATGGTAAAAAGAAAAAAAAGATGATATAAGTTCATTACAAAAAATCTAAAACATGACGTTCATTCAAAATTATGGACAATCCTCGTAAATACTCGACATCATTTCTCTCAATAAATCTTCTTACCAGTGTTTGTATTCTAGCATCTGCTTCTTTAATTTCAAAGGAATATCGTGCCCTGCTATCAGATGCTCATCGTAAATGTCCCTTCCTCTCTGAACTTTTCGTAAACTCTCAATATATTTCCAAATAACTAGCTGTTCCACATCAAGTTCGCATTGTCATCTCCTGTGGGCAGCCTCTGCATTATTGTCTGTTTTGTCCTCATTGTTTAAAGTTCTTTCATGTAAATTCCACATTCCAACTGGAACAAGCGTAATCATTTCCTCTGCGTAATCTTCTACCTCCATAGTCATCCTCGAACCAGTCCAGCAGTGGTTGCAATTCATCTGGAAGCGCATCAAACAAATGTTCAATAGCTTCATGAACGTTTTCAATGTGAATAAATGCAAGACCAATGATCATTTTAGCTCTGAAAGAAAACTCTGAGTCAATGTTATACTTACTCAAGGTGTCTTTTTAACATTTTTACTGCAGGGAATAAACGATATTTTAATTTTTATTGCTTTGATTAATGCTTTTATCGAAGCCTGAAAAGGAATAAATATGAGCTGCGCTGAAATAGTTCTGCGCCTATATGAGTCTGCGGCAAAATGGGCTACACCAAACAGACCGCACCAAACAGAATGAAGTATTCAGTAAATTACACAGCACAGGGGGACGCCATATAACCATCCCAGGCTGTTATGCAGAAGCAGGGACACCCTGGGTAGCTGTCAGGAAATGCAGAGTAGAGATCATTACTCATTTTGTGTTTGGAAAGCTGTAACGAGTGGAGTTCTTCAGGGATCTGTATGAGGTTATCAACAAATTACAATCTATTCTAATGAACTGGATGAAGGAGATGGAGCTCAGTTTGCACATGCACCAGGCTAGTCATTCAATAAGATGTCAAATGGAGACAGAGCGTCTGCAATGGGATACAGACAGGGGACGGCAGAGCGCCTGCAATGGGATAGAGAGAGTGGACGGAAGACTGTCTGCAATGGGATACAGACGGAGGATGGCAGAGCGTCTGCAGTGGGATACGGACAGGAGGAGGGCAGGGCGTCTGCAATGGGATACAGACAGTGGATGGAAGACTGTCTGCGATGGAATACAGACGGGGGGAAGGCAGAGCGTATGCAATGGGACACTAACAGGGGAGGGGCAGAGCGTCTGCGATGCGATACAGACAGCGGGAGGGCAGATAATCTGAAATGGGATACAGACAGGGGGAGGGCAGAGTGTCTGCAATGGGACACAGACGAGGATGGGCAGAGCGTCTGCAATGGGATACAGACAGGGGGAGGGCTGCGCGTCTGCAGTGGGATGCAGACAGAGGGGCGGCAGAGCGTCTGCAATGGGATACAGACAGGGGGAGGGCAGAGAGTCTGCAGTGGGATGCAGAAAGGGGACGGCAGAGCGTCTGCAATGGGATACAGACAGGGGGAGGGCAGAGAGTCTGCAGTGGGATGCAGACAGGGGACGGCAGAGCATCTGCAATGGGATACAGACAGGGGGAGGGCAGAGAGTCTGCAGTGGGATGCAGACAGGGGACGGCAGAGCATCTGCAATGGGATACAGACAGGGGAGGGCTGCGCGTCTGCAATGGGACACAGACGAGGAAGGGCAGAGCGTCTGCAATGGGATACAGACAGGGGGCACAGAGCGTCTGCAATGGGATACAGACAGGGGAGGGCTGCGCGTCTGCAATGGGATACAGACGGGGAGGGCTGTGCGTCTGCAATCGGACACAGACGAGGAAGGGCAGAGCGTCTGCAGTGGGATGCAGACAGGGGGCAGCAGAGCATCTGCAATGGGATACAGACAGGGGGAGTGCAGAGAGTCGGCAATGGGATGCAGACGGGGGAGGGAAGACTGTCTGCAATGGGATACAGACAGAGGATGGCAGACCGAGGGCAGTACATCTATAATGGGACACAGACAGGCAAGGGCAGAGCCTCTGCAATGCGATACAGACGGCTGAAGGCAGTACGTCTGTAATGGGATACAGACAGGGAAGAGCAGATCGTCTGTTATGGGACACAGACTGGGGAGGGCACAGCAACAAGCAATGGCATACAGACAGAGGATGGCTGTGAGCAAAGGTTCAGCAGAAAAAAAAACTGTGCAATATATATGTGATGGAAATTTTCTGTTTTGGGTAAGAAGAAACAGCAGAAATGTATTTAAATGCAAGGAGAATGTAGAACTCAATGGTACAGAGGGATTTGTGTATCTTCGTACATGAATCACATCAAATTAACCTGAAGATGTAGCAAGTGATTTGGAAGGTAAATGTCATGATCCTGTTTCGTGCAAGTGGTGTTGGGTATGATCTTAGCGATGTTTTCTGCATCAGTACAGGGCATTGCTGAGATTGCATCTGTTGTATTATGTGTAGTTATACAGCCTAAACTGAAAAAAAAACAAAATTGCTCTCGAAAGATGTTTCTCTTTATGTATTCTTGGGCTGAAGGCATTACGTTATGAAAAATTAAAGTTCCGCCTGAGAATGAGAGATGTTTTATTGACCATATAAGATCTTGAGAAGAGTGTAGTTCGTGAATACCGGATGGATATTTCTTCTTGTGTGGAAGAATAAAACTGGGGAAATACTTTAAGAGTAAGTCAGTTCCAAAGGAAAAGTCATTGGACAGAAAAATTGAATTCTGAATTCTCTTCTTACATGCTGACAGACAGGCTGAACTTTTCCAGCAATTACTGTATATGTTTTAGAATATTCATTTTAACACGGATATTGTGAAGACATGAAACGCTTATTTTTACATTATGCAAGCACATATTAATACATCTTCAAAACAAATATGACCATTTATTGTGAATGAATTGATTCTGCAATAACGCACTGACCTGGAGTCGAGAATGTGATGGAGTCATATAGTTTGGACAATGTTCAAGAAGAGCTCACGGAGTTCAGTGTGGGACTGATAACGTTAGTGATTTAACTTACAGATGGAAAATGTAGCCTATCTGTGGAGAAACATTCTATCGCTCCCTTTCTGTTTCTCTATCGCTCATCACAGCAATGTTTGGGAGTGAAAAAAAGCCCAGTCGTCTTTCCCACTTCTGGAGGATTCCTGATGAGGATTCATTGGAATCTCCCCATTGCCTGAAGCAAAACAATTCAGCCAAATTCAACTGTTTCATGAAGAATTCCCATTGTCAGAAGTCTGTGCGAGTAGAATAACTACAGAAGAAATTATCCGAGTCGATAGTGAGGGGAACAGACACGAGATTCTGTGGCAGCAAATGGGAATCCAGAATGGAATGTAGCGTCCCACATGCCAGGGTCCAGGATGTCTCAGAGCTGCGGCAGAATGTTCTCACCGGGGGTGGGGGAGGGGGGAAGCAGCCAGAAGTCATTGTGCACATTGGTACAAAGGAAAGAGTGACACAGGTAGAAATCGTGATGACATCCTGCAGAGGAATTATAGAGAGCAAGGGAAAAGGAGAAAAATCAGTGGTAATATCCACTTTACTTTCAGTTCTCAGTGCTCGTGAGGGTAAGAACAGGAGGATATGGCAGATAAAGGGGTGGCTAAAGAATTGGTGCAGGGGGCAGAGATTTTTGGATTACTGGGATCTTTTGTGGGGCAAGGTGATGTGTCCAGGAAGGACGGGTTGTACCTGAACTGGAAGGGGACCAATATCCTGGCAGTCAGGTTTGCAACTACTGCAAGGGAGGGTTTCAACTAGATTGGCTGGGGTTGGGGAGGGGTGGGATCCTCAACAGCAGGGAGGCAAGTGCGAGGCTGGAAGGAGATACAGTAATCAGAAACAGTAAAATAAAGAGACAGGTCAGGCGAGACAATGACGGGGAGCAAGGAATGCCTGTTGGATTAAATTGCAACTGTTACAATGCAAGATGGCTGACAGGTAAGGCCGATGAACTCAGGGCATGGATCGGTGCATGGGACTGGGATATTATAGCCATTACTGAAACATAGATAAGGGAGGGACAGCACTGACAGCTTAATGTACCAGGGTACAGGTGTTTTATATGGGACAGAGATGGTGGAAAGATGGGGACGGGGAGTTTCATTTTTGATTAAGGCGAGTAACACAGCAGTAAACAGAGATAAAATAACTGATGGATCATCCTGTGAGGATTTGTCTGGGGAGCTAATAAATAAGAAGGGAATAGTGATAGGATTTGGATTGTACGATAGGCCCCCAAATAATAAACGAGGAATTAGGGGAATAAAAATATGCAGACAGACTGGGGAGACTTGCAGGGCCAATAGGATTGCATTAGTAGGAGATTTAAATTTTCCGAACATAGACTGGGAATGACAGAGAATTAAGGACTGAGATGGGGGTGTATTTATTAAGTGTGTTCAGAATAGTTTCCTCGAGCAGTATGTAGAGGGTGCAACTCGGGAATGGACGAAGCGTGACCTACTCTAAGATCTAGGGCAGGACAGGTGACTGAGGTGAGATTGGGGAGCACTCTGGGACCCGTGACCATAGTTCTATTAATTTTTAAATAGTTACGGAGAAGGACAAAACTGCTCCACATGTTCACGTTCAAACTTGGTGCAAGGCGAATTTTGATGGAATTAGACAGGAGCGTGTAGGGGTTGGTTGGAGGAGTTTGTTTGCAGGCGAAGGGACCTCCTCCAAGTGGGAGGACTTTAAAAGTGAAATGTCTACAGTTCAAGGTCGATATGTTCCTGTGAGGGTAACAGGCAAGGTTGGTAGGAAGAGGGAACCTCGGATGTCAGGAGATAATGAGGCTTTGACGAGCAAAAAGGAGGCGTGGCTCAGGTCCAAGCAGCTGGGATCGAGGGAATACCTGGAGGTGTACACGGGATACAGGAGTTTACTGAAGAAGGAAATCAGGAGGGCGAAAAGGGGGCAAAAGATAGGTTTGGCTGAGAAGTTTAGGGTGAATGCAAAGAGGTTCATTAAGTATATTAAAGTAAAAGGAATAACTAAATGAGAATATGACCCCTCAAGATCCAAAGTGGACATGCATGTCGAGAACCGTAGGAGATTTGCGAGATTCTCAATGGATATTTCTCCTCTGCCTTTACTGTGGAGTAATACATGAAGACTTGGGAGCTTAACAAAGGTCGTGGGGTTATCTTGGGGTGAGTCAATATCACAGGAGAAGACGTGTTGGATATATTAGAATGTATGAAGGTGGATCAATCTCCTGGTCCTAAACAGATGCACCAAGAACACTGCAAGAGGCTACAGATGAAACTACGGGGACCCTGGTTGATATTTTTGCATCAGCGTTAGCTACAGTTTAGGTTCTAGAATATTGGAGAGTAGCAAATGTGGTGCCATTATTCAAGAAGGGAAGCGAAGAAAAATCTGGGATCAATAGACCAGGAAGTCTAAATCTGTGGTACGTAGATTACTTGGGAAGACTCTGAGGGATGAGATATACATGCATTTGGAAAAATAAGCGTTGATTAGAAATAGTCTTTTTGACAGATTCCCTACAGTTTGGAAACAGGACATTTGGCCCAATAAGACCACACCGATCCTCCAAACTAACCCACCGAGTCCCATTCTCCTACTCCATATTTACCCTTGACGAATGCACATAACACTATGGGTAACTGAGCATGGTCAATTCACCTGACCTATATATCTTCGGATTGTAGAAGGAAAGTGGAGCACGTAGAGGAAACCCGCACAAACACAGTGAGAATGTGCAAACTCCACACAGAGAGTCACCACAAAGCTGGAACCAAACCCGGATCCATGGCACTATGAGGCAGCAGTACTAGCCAATGAACCACCATGCCACCCTTGCTTTTTTCAACACAGTTCAATGACACAGGGACAAAATTTATTCTGCCCTTCACCCATGATGCACGTTCCAGTATCACATACCATGGATAATTTATTTTCCACTGAAAATGTCATCTTATTATGATTTATTATTTAGTTTGTTATTATTAATAATTATTTTTATTAGATGTTTTTAGACTGTAAATATTGCATGGTTTTGTGAGTGGGAGATCATGCCGCTCAAATTTGTTTGAGTTCATTGATGAAGTGACCAGGAATGTTGATGAAGGCAGGGCAGTCGACATAGTCTGTATGGTTTTCATGGAGGCCCCTTTGACCAGGTTGCCATTGATAGGATGGTCTGGAAGGTTAGAATCGCATGGAATCCAGAGGGAGCTGGCAAATTGGACACACAATTGGCTTCATGGTAGTAAGCAGAGGGTAATAGTGGAAGGATGCTCTCGGACTGGAGGCCTGTGACACATGAATTGCCTCAGGGGTCACTGCTGGGCCCATTGCTGTTTGTTATCTGAATCAATGATATTCTTGCGAATGTACAAGGCATGACTAGGAAACTTGAAGATGACACTAAGATAGGTGGTATCATGGACAATGAGGAAGTATATCAGAAATTGCACCAGGACCTTGTTCAAACTGGAGAAGTGGGCCGAGGAATATTTTGGAAACGCTAGATCAAGGTAGGAGTTTCATGGTGATTGGTAGGACCATAAGGAGTGTAGCAGAGCAGAGGGACCATGGAGTTTAGGTCCACCGTTCTCTGAAAGTTGGGTCATAGTTAGACATGGTAGTGATGTAGCCTTTTGCCACCCGAGCATGCATCAGGACATGGAGGAGAGCAGTTGGGAAGTTATGTTGCAGTTATACAGGATGTTGGTGAGGCTGCACTTGCGGTGCTGTGTTCAGTTTTAGTCACATTGCGATCGGAAGGATGTTTTAAATTTGGAATGTGTGCAGACGGAGTTTATAAAAATGTTGCCAGGACTCAACAGTATGAATTAGAGGGAGAGGTTGGACAAGCGAGGACTTTTTTCTTTCAAGAATAGGAGACTGAGAGGGATCTTATATAAGTTTACACGGTTAGGGTGAATGGATCCAGCCTTTTTTTCCTCGAGTTGGGGAATCGAGGAGGAGAGGGCATCAGTTTAAGGTGAGAGGGGAATGAATATAAGGGAAACTGATGGAAACTGTTTTACACAGAGAGTGGTGCACAAAGGAAATGAGCTGGCAACGGAAGTGGTTGAAGCATTTATATTAATGATATTTAACCGGCATTTGGGCAAGTGCATGGACAGGATAGGACGAGAATGCTAAGGGCCAAATGCTGGGAAATGAGGTTAGTGTGGTTGGATATTTGGGTCAGCATGGACGAGTTTGGGCCAATGGGCCTCTCTGTCTCTCTCCATGCTGTAGGATTTGATGACGCTGCAAATAGAACAGCATTTGAGTCAAACTGTCATTTTTCCTTTGGTGATGAGTTTGAATCATATTTGGACAATATTCTTTCAAGTTAACTTTGCATATATTTTGCTTTTCAGTTTGTTATCAACAATACGTGTGTGTGTCCGTGCGTGTGCATGTGTGTGTGTGTGTGTGTGTGTGTGTGTGCCTGTGTAGGTGTCTGTTTGTGTGTGTGTCTGCGTGCATTTCTCAGTATTTTTCAAAGAAAAATATCAATGTACATATTTGCAATATCCTCTCGTCATTCCTCTTTCCATCATAGTTTGAGTAACTTTGTTTTGATAATAAACGTGTTGTTTTAGCAGATTAAAGAAATCTGCCTGATTTGTTCCTAGCACTGACCCTGTCACACTCTGAGAACTTTCTCATTGGCCATATCACCAACATAGTAATAATTATTTTTTGTGGTCAGTATCAGCCAATCTGAGTGTCGAGGAGTTCGTTGGAGGAGAGTCTGAGGGATAGGATTTACATCTATTTAGAAAGACAAGGACTGATTAGGGATAGTCAATATGGATTTGTGTGATGGAAATCATGGCTAATTAATCTGATTGAGTATTATGAAGAGGTGACAAAGAAGATTGAAGAAGACACCGTGGTATAAATTGTTTACACAGACTTTAGCAAGGCATTAAATAAGGTTCCCCATCGTAGACAGATTACTAAAATTAGGTTATATGCAATCTAGGAAAAACTAATCAATTGGATACAAAATTGGATTGAAGGTAATGGATTGTTTTCCAGACTGAAGACCTGTGGCCAGAGGCGTGCTGAAAGAATCAGTGCTGAGCTCACTGTTTTTCATCACGGATATAAACAACTTTGAAGTGATTATCAGAGGCATGGTCAGTAAGTTTACAGATAACATCACCAAAGTGGTGCAGTGGACAGTAAAGAAGATGATCTCAGAATATAACGGGATCCTTGACCATCAATGAGCCAAGAACTGGCAGATGGAGTTTAATTTAGATATTTGTGAGGTTTTGCATTTTGGTAAGTTAAAGCAGGGTAGTGCCCTGGGGAATGTTGCTGAACAAAGAGAACTACGGGTGAAGATTCATAGTTCCTTGTAAGTCGAATTTAGGTCGGTAGAGTGGTGAGGAACGTGGTTGGCATGCTTGCCTTAATCGGTCAGAACATTGAGTATAGGAGTAGGGGTCGGGGGTTGCACTTGTACAGGACGTAGGTGAGGCCACTTTAAGAATACTGCGTACATATCAGTTGAGTCTGCTAAAGGATGGATTTTGTTAAGCTTGAAAGGGTGCAGAAAAGATTTACAAGGATTTCCTGGAACCTGAGGGTTTGAGCTACAGGGAGATGATGAACAGGTTGAGGCTTTTTCCCCTGGCCTATCAGAGACTGAATGGTGACATGGCAGAGGTTTAACAAGTCCTGAGGGGCATGGATAGTCTGAATGGGCAATATCTTTTTCCCAGTGTAGGTGTATCCAGAACTAGACGGCATAGTGTGAAGGTGACAGGGCAAATACTTAGAGGGGACCTGAGGGTAAACATTTTCATACAGAGGCTGATGGGGTGTACTGTCAGAGGAAGTGGTGAAAGTGGGTACAATTACACGTTTAAAATGTATCTGGATAGGTACATAAATAGAAATGGTTAAGAGGGATGTGGGTCAAATGCTGACAAGTGGGACGAGATCTGATTAAGATGCCTGATTGGCCTGGACAATTTGGACAAAAGGATCTGTTTCCACGCAGTATGACTCTCTTATTCTCACAACAGGATGAGGGAAAATTCATAAAAGGCCATTCGAATGGGAATTCTCTTCCCCAAAAGTTTGTGGTGTCTCTCTGATTACAAGTATTCACAGCTGAGTTAGCTAAAGTTTTGAGAGAGAAGTGCTTCAAGGATAATGGGACACCGGCAGGAAAATGAGGCTGAGACCACAGTCTGATTAGCCACAAACTTAATGCCTGGTGGAGAAGGCTCAAATTCTCTAATGACCCACTTCTGCTCTTCAGTCCGATGTTTCTGCGTTCCATTCAACCCCTCAAACCGGTTAGCAATGGCTTCCCCTCTCTGTAACTTGTGCTTCATTTGTTGATCATGTTGTAGACCCAGATTCACTGTGAATACAGCCCCCAAATCTCACCCAGCGATGGCTCACAAAATCCGCTGGTCTCACTGATTGCAATATTCCATAAAATACCTTCCAGGAAAATAAAACCATCTAACTTTCCAATAACAGAATGGGAGAACATCAGAAACAGAGGCAGGTCATTCACATCCTAAGCCTGTCTTGCCCTTCACTAAGATCAATCTGACCTGCTCCAAGTCTCAAATCTTCCTCAATGTCCAAGTCTTCTTGAGCACTTCCATAGAACACAGAACAAAGAACAGTACTGATTTGAAGATGCCGGTGTTGGAATGGAGTGTACACAGTTAAAAATCACACAACACCAGGTAATAGTCCAACAGGTTTCTTTGGAAGCACACTAACTTCTTCAGCATCGCCCCTTCATCAGGTGATAGTGGAGTGCTCAATCCTAACACAGAATTTATAGCACAAATTTGCAGTGTGATGGAACTGAAATTATACATTGAAAATTTGATTGTTAAGCTTTTCATCTGTTAGAATACCATGATAGTGTCTCTTCTTTCATATGTAAATCACAAAACGTTTTTTTTAAAGTTGCATTCTCAGGTTAACTGTTAACAATGGTGATGCATAGACAATAAGGTGAAAGTGTTGCCTCCCTGTGTTCTCTCTCTATGCCATGATGTTTACATTGATTCTAATCTAAAAAGTGAGATAACGGTGTTTTACATGAATTCATGCAGTTTTCGAGCTCAGAGTTCTACATGAATGCATACAGTTCGGACCTTCATCACTCGATGTTGTGCCATTTATCCTACCCTAAGATCAGACTAATCTACATGCTTCCGTTCACTTTTTTCCATGTGCCTATCCAAGAGTTTCTTAAGTTTCCCTCACGTATTTGACTCTACTATCACTGCTGGCAGTGCATTCGACTCACCCACCATTCTCTGTGTAAAGAATCTACCGCTGATATCTCCCCTAAACCTTCCTCCAATTGCCTTAAAATTATGTCACCTAGTCATAGATATTTCTGCCATGGGAAAATGCTTCTGGCTATTCACTCTCTCTATGACTCTCATCATCTTGTACACCTCCAGTGAGAAAAGCCCTCGCTCCTCATGGTTTCCTCATAAGACCTGCCCTCCAGTTCAGGCAACATCCTGGTAAATCTCCTCCTGGTAAGTCGCACTTAATTAGAATTAATTATGACCTCTCCACTTTTTAGAGTCATTCATTGCACAAGGGAAGATGATTATCATTGGTGGGCATCAATCATCTCAGCCGTGGGACACATCAGCAGGAGATCCTCAGCGTAGCCTCCTCAGCCCAGGCATCTCCAGTTTGTCATCACATAATCCCTACAGTGTGGAAGGAGGCTATTCAGCCCACTGAGTCCAAACTGAGTAGATTGGATTCCCGACCGTGTGGATACAGGCACTGCGGCCCAACCAGTCCACAACGACCCTCTGAAGAGTAACCCACCCAGATTCACCTGGCCTGAACATCTTCGGACTATGGGAGGAAACCGGAGCACCCAGAGGAGACTTATGCATACAAGTGGGGAATGCGGAAACTCCACACAGACAGTTGCCCACAGCCGGAATCGAACCTGGGACACTGGTGCTGTGAGGCAGCAGTGTTAGCTGCTAAGCCACCGTGCCAGCAGAAAAGGGGGCATTCACTGAAATTTACAAAATTTCCAGGACAATTTGTCCCTCTTCAACTCTTGAAACAGTCTGTGACCATGTACAGCAAGACGTGGACAACATTCAAGATCGTACTGTTAAAGCCTGGGTAACATTTATGTAACAGCACAGTATATTTCCACAGTAAAACGAGGATTTTATTCAGCACCTCAATCTGCTTTCACAAGAATATGGGGAAGCCATTCATCCCATCAAAACTACTGCGCAAAGAAGAAGGATGGACCATTCAGTCCCTCCTGCCTGTTGCACAGGAAGACAGGGAGTCTGTTCTCTCCCACATGTGACGTACACGGGATCAGAAAGAGTCATTTCATACCCGGAGTCACTTACAAAGGAGCAGGAAGAGGTTATTCAGCTTGTCAAGCCACTAACAAAGGAACAGGAAAGTGTCAGAGATGCTCCAACATCACAAACAAATGGAGCAGGGGCTGCACACAGTTTGCTCCAAATTGATCCACATACTCATGGTACATATGTGTTACTTTAACATGGGTTTCTGGCAGTCGGAATGAAGCCAACATTTTTAGCCATTCTCCAAGTTATCTTCCATATCCAAGAAGGCAGACCCATGGTCTCCGTGGAGGTCAGAAACCATTAGGGAATAACTAACTGTTTCAGAATGAAGGTATTTTGGCTGCTGACAGGATTGTGTACAAAGTGGCATTCAATGCAGTGTCACACAGTACCTGTGCATTAAAGTGTTCAGAGTTCATTCAGAGCCTGCACCTCTCTGTCAATCGACATGGGAGCTCTTCAGATGCACATAAACTGTTGTGAATCAAGCATCCAATGAAAAGTATGACATTGTCACCCCATTCAGCTATTTGGGACAGAATGAGTTTCTGTCCATACCCATCAAGCTTCAACTTCTTATTCCCTCACAGCGCTAAAGATTAAACACATAGTTACTGCACTCTCTCCTCATGGTAACATCATGCCAGTGTTTAGTCTGGTCAAACTCCTGTACACTCTCTCAGTGACAAAGGCATCATTGTTTATAAAGCAGACCAAACATTTACACAAAGCACCAAATACTTTCTCAACAAAACACGATCATTGGGAAAGATATTCTAACTTTGATACTTCAATCATTTTGCCTGAAGAGCCACATATCATTTACTTCCTGCCCCTGTATGAATTCTGTCAGTGACTTATGACCAAGGACATCCAGGTCCTTTTCAACAAAAGCACTCGCCAACCTCTCTACCATTTAATAAATATAAATGTACAATGATATTTGTTGTTCACACCTGAATAATTCTTATACATTGTGAACAGCTATTGCCCGAACACTGATCCTGCTGCCACCCACAATCCTTCAGTCCAGAGAAAAACAGTATTCTTCTCGTATCTCTATTACCCAATTTTTAATCTATGTGGTATATATTCCACCCCTACCTACCCATGGACTCTAACATTCCCCACTCACCTGTATTCAAACATGTCAAACGTCTTCTAAAAATACAAATACTCCAATCCCATCGGTTCTCAACTGTCGATGTCACAACGGACAATCTCCATAAACAGGTTTATCAAAGATCATTTCCCTTCCCTGAATTTAGGCCGAATGTACCAAATTATATAATTATTCTCCCAGTTTCTAGTTGTCACATTCCTTATAAAAGGTTCCAATATTTTTTTCCCTCAGCTGACATCAAGCTATTTAGTTTTCTGTTTTCCCTCTCCACCCTATTTTAAACAATGAAGTTTACAATAGTTGTTTTCCACTCTGCAGCATCCTTTCCAGACTCTAACTAGCTTTGAAGAATAATCAGTAATTCTTTCATTAGTTCTGATCTCATCTCAATCACCCTTGGATGTAGCTCATCAGATGCAGCAACTTATGAAACTTCAATTCAATTAGATTTTCAATAACATGCTCTTCATTAATTCTGATTTCCTGTAGTTTCCCATTTTTACCAGTCACTCTTTTCCCCAATATTTCTGGAAATTAGTTTCTGTACCTTCCTCTGTGGAAATGGAACCAATGCATTCATCTCAGCAGGTAGATGGCTTCAGTCAGCTCGTGAATATATTGGAGGACTGCACTTCAGAGATGGTGGATATATTACCCACTGCTGCCTGCAAAGTTCCAGTATCAATCCAGTTTACTTCATCGTGAGTGCCAGCACAGTCCTGTCCCTGGTATGAGACTACAGGTCATAATGAAGGAGGGGTTACAGCTCAGTGACAACCTCAATTTTGAGACAAGCTGGTATTACACTTTACACCTGAATAGGTGCAGCTTTGACAAATGTTCCTGGAAATCCCAGAGAGTATAGTACAGTGCCCTGCTCCTCCCAGTTTACACAGCTTCCCTTCTTTGTAGTCTCAGCTCCATTTGTTTATCATGGACCCAGCCACACTGTAAATGCAGTATCCAGATGGGATCCCCAGACCCTCGGGGTTCCCTGAACGAACCCAGTAGCTGACATCACAATCCTGAGAACACCATCCACAGCACCTCCACTGACTTTCTAGATGACAGCAGCAAGTCAATTCCCCACACCCACAGTGCATCCATTCAGTGTTGAAAATGCCTCGGTCTCCTCAGTTTCTCTTCCTGGCTGAGAAAGCTGTTACATCTCCACACAGTCGCACAGTAACAATCCCTCTCTCCAGAGAAGCAGTTGACAATGGAGCATTACGTTTCTCTCTATCTCAGCGACGATAAGTATTGCTGATGGAGTTGATCACCACACTCAGAGAGGAGAGATAGAGGAACATAACTCACGGTAAGCAGGGACATCCCGTAATAAATATGATATCCAGGAATATGTGAAAAGGGGAATTGTTAGAATAACTTCACATTCTGTTTTCCTTCCAGTCCATCATCAGCAATCATTTTGCTTGCTTTTCCTTTCTCTCTCTCTCTCTCTCTCTCTCTCTCTCTCTCTCTCTCTTGCTGGACATCATCCACTCAACACAAACCTCCCACTCACCCTTCCAACCATCCCTGATATAATAAAATTATTTCTCAGTTGTATTCAGTTTTGATAGGTTCACTGAACTCGAAACGCTATTTGTGTTTCTTCTGACAGACTGCCATACCTGCTGAGATTCTCCAACATTCTTTCAAACGGTAGAGAATTTTATTTCAGATCGCCAGCATCCGCATTTCCTTGGTTATTTCACCTTTAATGTTGTTGTTTCGCGGGATGCCAGCATCTCTGCCAAGGGCAGCATTTGTTGTCCATCCGAACTGCCCTTGACCACGCAGCCATTTGTCAAGGCAATACAGCGGCAACCATATTGTTGTGGATCTGAGGTAACACTTAGTTCAGACAGGGCAAACATGTTAGGTTTCTTTACCAAAGGTTATTAATAAACGAAGAAAAGAAATCCTGATGGTTTATCGTTGCCATGAGTGAAATTAGGTTTCATTACAATTTTTGTCATTGGAATTTAAATTTAGTCATAGACTGTGATAGGATTTCAGACAATGGTCTTAGAATCATAACCCGTGCCTCTGAATTACACAGTCAGTGACATTATTACTCTGTTTAAGATTCCCTGTTGTGAAGTAACTGTAGAGACAAGAACAAGTTTGTGGTCAAAATATTTGTAACTGGAAGAGAGGTCAGAAGAGAACTGGAGCCATAAAATCTGTTGTTAACGAAGGGGTAGGTGATGGCGAAGTCAGCAACAGAACTCAGGCAGAGCTGGAGATTGGGGATATTATATAGGTGGGTGTCGGCAGGTTTGATCACAGAGAGAATATGGAGACAGAAAATAGTTCACGGGTAAAAAGGGACTCAAGTTTCCGAACAGTCTTGTTCCTTCTCAGATGTTTATGAGTAAGTAGTTTGGAAATGCATGAGAAGGAAGTGGCGTTTGTGACTGAAGTTTTATGTATTTGTTAAATATAATCAACCAGAATAGCAATAACATTCAGAATCATTTATAGAATCGACAGAGATAGACTTACCAGGAACACCAATAATAGCGAGGATGGGATAGTACCCTGCTTGAATAATCATCAGTACGGCTTGTGTCCACAACTCTAACCGTGGCCAATCCTGAGAAAGCCAATAAAGACCCCAGGATAAACTCCTGTCCACTGTTGTAACATTCCAGTCTAATGTTCCCAGATTCTGATCCATTGTTAGAAAATTCCAGTCTAATGTTCTCAGATTCTGATCCATTGTTGGAACATTCCAGCCTAATATTCTCATATTCAAATCCATTGTTGGAACATTCTAATGTTCTCAGATTCTGGTTTCTCTCTCTTTCTCTATAGCTGCTGATCCCAATCTTGTTGAGGTTGACTCTGCGCCGAATACTATGGCATTATAAGTTGAAAGAAGTCCCTAATTATGGAAGAGGGAAAGCCTCCAGTGATCCAGTTAGGTCCAGGAAGATTGATATTAATCACAGGATGTTGGATTCCTTGGATGCTGCCTGACCTGCTGCGCTTTTCCAGCAACACGTTTTCAGCTGCTATTAATCACAGTCACAGAACAAACAGCTCCAGTTAACCCATTTCACGGCAACTCTGATATATCACAACAATTGGTGTGGGTGGGATTTTGATATCGATGATTATTGGTCTAATGGCATATCTCCAGTTGTAAACATAGAGGTGGGGGAGCGAGATAAATCTTTCTCTTCACAAGCTCAATGTTTTTGCTGTGTTTTGGCAGTGTAGGAATTGCTGGGCTCCCGAGGCCGTTTGTGTCTGATCACCAGGCCTGCTGCATCTTTTCATTTTATTTACTTATGTTTAACTTTGACTTTTGCCTGTCCAGCATTTAACGCTGAGGTGGGTTTAGGCATTTTTGAGAGACACCTACAGGGCCATAGACGATGTAGATACAGTCCATTCCTTGTGTTCTTGGAACCGCTGCCTGGTCCTGTGGTGTGATGGTCGAACTCTCACAGAACCAGGATTCTTAGTTTTACCTTTCGGTAGTTATTGCGGGGGTCTCAGCAGAGTTGGAAGGCAGTAAATCTCTCCCGGGTGCTACACACTCTCTCTGTGATTTCTCTCAGAACTGTCTATTGATGGTCTTTACTCCTGGATTGGAGAACTGCATGTGAGACAATCTGTTTCCTGCATTTGTTTTTTGAAAAAAGTGTGCTTATTGGACGATACCATATTGGAGCAGTTACTGTATAGCTATTAAGTAAACTATTATTCTGCTAAGTTTTCCAACAGAATTAAGTTATTGCAAGTTCCTCTTCCTTTTGTTGTCTTTTTTCGACAGTATTAGAATAAATAGTCGAATATTTTTACCAAGTCAATTCTATCTGAAACACATCACCTCACATTTAACAGTGGAATGGGCCGAGCTGGAGGAGTGATAATCATGTAAGGAATTATATCGGATACTGAATCCACCTCTCAGATCCAGCCCGGAAACGTATTAGCCCTGATGTGACCCACTCAGCATGAAGCACTGCGTAGACCACGCTGGTGTACTGCTCAGCAATCCGTACAGGATCTAACACTGTTTAGAACTCACCAGCTCACGACTTATCTGTCCAACAGGCACTGATCTATAAACTTGGACGAGATAATCTTTTCAGCACAGGGCGCTGTGCAGAACACACAAAGGCGTTGTTCTATACACACGGACTGGATATCTGTGCAGCATGGGGAGCTGTGCAGTGAATAGCAGTGAATTTATCTAATAATGTGGAGCAGTTATCTTCCAAGCATACACAGCTATGTACACCAATCACTGCATTGCTGCGTAACACTGTGTTAGATCACTGCCCAGCGCGGGGGAACTTGCAGCTCATGCTGCAAATGAGAGAATGTGCAGCTTCCTCCATTTCCAGCTCCATATCTACATTGTGGCATGACACAGGGGTGCTGTGGATGTGAAACTCACTGCCAGAGAGAGCTGGCGGGGGCATCAGTTTAAATATCAACAAATCGGAGGAGCTTGGTTAAAAGAGAGGGGGAGATTGAGAGAGAATTTCACAGAAGGATCTGATGGTAGGTTTAAAAATTGTGGAATGAGAACATTTCGATGGAATCTTGCAATATAGGTCACTGTTTCCAGGAATGATGGGTGAGCAGGATATTGGTGTAAGTTAAGATGATGGAGAGTTTTGGATAAACATTTGCCCTGCAGTGTTGTAACTGGGAGTGGGATCAGCAGAGTCTTCGACTCATTGGGCTGAATCGAACAATAATTTGTCTCAGTGCCATTTTCACTGAGTGTGACAGAAGGAATGTCCGCACGAGGCAGAGCTAGTTTCCTGGTGTTATCTTATCGAACTCTCCTCATTACCTACCCACCCCACCCCATGGTGTCCCTCATTCAATACCAGCCCGATTTTCCCAGACATCACGGCTGGAGTTTCACACCATCGCTCGAGTACCCCTGGATATTCAGTGATCCGTGCCACTGCTGCCATCGTTAAAAGGCCAATGGGCACACGGTTGAGTTTTCTCAGTTTGGAGCTGCCCTGCATAGTTTACCCCGAGCATGGCAGATTGGGAAATTACACCACAGCTTGTCGACAGGGGCACGGAATTCCTGGTGAATGGTCTAGTATAGAGCGGGACCATTCTCTTCCCAGAGGGAGCTGCACCACCAGACTCATCAAACATGATCTGAGCACACCACCCAGCTGAGTGCAGTATCTGCGGTCCAAAGAAAAGTCCAGCAATACAGTAAAAGCATCAATAACCTTCTCTGCTCTGTCAGGATAAGGGTCACCATATTCTCTCTACTCTCTCACACTCACTGTATATCTGTTAGCGCCTTACCCAGAATAAGCCTCCAGCACTCTCACCACTGCAAGGCAGCACCTTCTCTCTCCCTCTCTCTCACCTACGCAATACCCCCACATGGTTATAAAATGTTCTTATGAGTGCTGTTTCTAGAATTCTCTGGATGATGTTATTTGTACAATGTTCCAGATAATTTTCAAATTAATTCAACTTTAGCAAACTTTTCATCCTCCAGTATGTAACGCATCAGAGGAAGGAGCAGAGTTTTACTTTTTTCAAAATCACTCAGGATGAAAGTGCCTCATGAGGCCGTTAAGCCTCTCAAATATGCTCCACTATTCAGACAAAGGGAGCACCTAAACACTTGAAGACTCACTCTCTTCTTGAAGACAGGCGCCACTTTGGAGTTTCGACTGTTTCACTGGAACTCGCCTGTAATATCCAGAGTTATGGAATATTTCACACAGTGCCACCAGTCACTCTGTAACCACTTCTTTTAAAGCAAGCTATGAATTGCTGATGAGTTGTTTACCCTTGGACTTTTCTGTTTGAGACTGGCCTTGTTTGTTTTGTTAGAGACTATGCAAAACTTTCATCTGACTGCAATCTTTATTTCTAATGTTGAACCTATTTGTGCCTACCCTGTGAGGAACGATGTAAAATATTGTTTTAAATTCTCTGCCTGTTCCCTGAAACCACTTCCCCAGTCACATCCTCCCGATGTCCCACATATTCTCTCCTGCCTTTATTCCAAGGGTCACAGATAGATCATGAACCTTTTTTATTTGATCTGGGAAAACTCTTGCGATTAGTTTCTTTTCATATATCTTGCCAGTTTTGGAATATTTTTCTTTGTATTTTGTTTTATACAATCTGCTTCTGGTTCCAGAAGTAAACTTCCCAAATGTGGCCATGCCAGAGAGCCCCACTCTGACTTCTTCAGTTTGTGATTGATTAGCAAACTTCACAGTCTTTGTGCATCATGGGTGGTTCATCTTCACATCTTCATATCATCTTCCTTTTGACCAGAGTCAATCATTACTGCGCGTTATTAAGCAGTATCTGCTTAAATGATTCCCCCCCGCCCCACACACACACACATCTGCTGACTTTCACCGATGTCTGTTTTCAAACTCTGTATTTGACCAGATATATGACATAAATCTGCATTTGAAATACCTGGCTCTTTTCAATCATTGAGGGGGAACCTATGTATGTGGCTGAACATATGATCAGATGAGGGTGTCTCCATTCTCCCAGTTTCCCTGCCTATGTCATTTCTGTGAGATGATGCCGCATTCATTTGGGAAGCTTCATACATGTCATCCTTTTCATTCAAACGAGAAAACCCTTCACTCTGATGGACTGAGCTTTCAGCTGTGTCTGTCCCGTCTTCCTCATTTCTGCCCTCACTCTGTCCCCTCCTCCCCAGAACAATGATAGATCTCCCTTGTCCTCACTTCCTACTGCACTTGGATCTACATTCACTGAATCATCCTCCACCGCTTCCATCACCACCAGCAAGACAGCACCATCAAACACGTCTTCCCCTCCCGTCCACTGTCAGTATTCCACAGGGACCTCTCCTTCTGTGGCACCCTCCATCATCCCGAACACTTCCCTACACCCCCATGGCACCTGCCCATGTAAATGCAGAAGCTGTAACATTTGCCCATTCACCTCTTCCCTCCTCACTGTCCAAGGCGCTAAACACACCTTCCAGGTAAAGCAACATTTAACTTGTACACTTTCAATCCAGTTTCCTGTCATTGCTACTCACAATACAGTCTCCTTTACACTAGTGAGCCAAAACGAAACTGCTTTGAGGAACATGTCCACTCTGTCTGTATAAATGACCCTGGCCTTCTGATTGCTCCCCATTTCAATAACCAACATTGCTCTCATGATTATGAGAATGCTTTGAGGAGTTAATGATGGGTTGGACCAGAGAGTGTTATCTATCTGAACTTCCAGAAGGCCTCTGAATTGGTACTGCACAGGAAGCTGCAGAGTAAGATAAGGACCCATGGAGTCAGAGGCCAGATACTACGATTGATAAAAGGTTGGTTCTCTGGCAGGATGCAGGGTGAGAATAAAATTGTCCCTCTCAGGACGGCAGCCAGTGCCTACCAGTGTTCCACAAGAGCCAATGTTGGGACCACAACATTTCACTTTGGAGGTTAATGATCTGAGTGGCGGGGCAGAATGCATTCTGGCTACATTTGCAGATAATGCAAAGATAGGTGGAGGGGCATGTAGTATTGAGGAGGCAGGGAGCCTGCAGAAAGATTTCGACAGTTTAGGAGAGTGGGAAAAGGAGTAGCAGATAGAATACAATGTGGGAGAGTGTGAGGTAATGCCATTTGGTATGAAGAATACAGGCATGGACTATTTACTAAATGGGAAAAAAAAATCAGAAATCTGAGTAACAAAGGGACTTGGATTCCAAGCCCGGGATTCACGTTAGATAAACTTGCAGGTTGAGTCAGTAGTTAAGAAGGCAGATACAATGTTGTCATTCATCTCGAGAGGAGTAGGATATAATGCTGGGGATTCTGAGGCTTTCGAAGGCTCTGGTCAGACCACATTTCCAGTATTCATTGCCTCATACCTCAAGAAGGATGTATTAGCCTTGGTGTGTGTCAAGAGAAGGTTCACCACAAATGAAAAACTTCGCACATGAGGAACGTTGGAGAACTCTGGGTTTATACTTGATGGAGATTAGAAGGATGAGGGGGGATCCAGTTGAAACTTACTGAATACTGAATGACCTGGATACAGACAAAACTGGGAGGACGTTTGCACTGGCAGGAGGACGCAGGCTTAGAGCAAAGGGAAAATCCATTCGAACGAAGATAAGATGAAACGTCTTTATCCAGAGACTGGTGAAATTGTGGAATTCCTTACCACAGAAGGCTGTGGAAACCAGATCATTTGGCACCAACGATATTGCCAGGAAAGGGACTGAGGATCTGAAAAGTGACCTCAGAGAGTTAGTTTGGAAGCGGAAGAGCAGGACGAGTAGAGTCGTGATCTCAGGTTTGCTACCAGTGTCACGAGTTAGTGAGATGGGGAACAGTCAGCAAATGCAGCTTTACACGTGACTGCGAGGTTGGTGCAGGAGGGAGGGCTTCAGATACCTAGACCATCGGGATACCTTCTGGGTAAGGTGGGACCTGTACATGAAGGACGGGTTGCACCTGAACTGGAGGTGCACAAATGGCCTGTTTGGGAGGTTTGCTTGTGTGATTCTGGCGGGTTTAATCTAGTTTGGCAGGGGGTTAGGAATAAGACCACATGCCTGAGACGGGGTTAGTTGCAGACGGGACAGTGAGAGGGTATATTGAACCTATCAGGAAGGTTTCTCACGCGTTGAAACAAAGGGATCAGTTAAAGTGGGTCTGCTTTAATGCAAGGAATGTCCGAAATAAGAGTCTGAAATTAGAGCATGGATCAGTACTTGGGGCTACGATGTCGCGGCCATAATGGAGACGTCGGTTTCACAGGGACAGGGATGGTTGCTTGATGTTCCAGGGCTTAGAACGTTTAAAAATCTTTAGGGGCGGTACGGTCGGCGCTGTGGTTAGTACTGCTGCCTCACAGCGCGAGAAAACCGGGTTCAATTCGCACCTCAGGGAACTGTCTGTGTGGAGTTTGCAATTTTCCTCTGGGTGCTCCTGTTCCCTCCCATAATCCAAAAATGTGCAGATTGGGTGAAGATGTAGTGTTAGATGAAGGGGTAAATGCAGGGGAATGGTTCTGAGTGGGTTGCTCTATGGAGGGTTGGTGTGGACTTGTTGGGCTGAAGGCCTGTTTCCACCCTATAAGTAATCTCATCTAAAAAAGAACAGGGTGGGTGGGAAATGAGGAGACGGGAAAGCATTGCTTATCAGAGAGTGCGTCACAGCGACAGAAATGAAGGTTGTTGAGGAAGATTTGTCTACTCAGTCAGTATGGGTGGAAGTTAGGAACAGCAAGGGAACAGTCACCGCATTTGTGGGTTTCCTTTTAGACCACGTAATAGCAGTGGAGAGATTGAAGATCTCATAGCCGGGCAGATTCTGGAAAAATGCAATAGTAGCAGGATTATTGTTGTGGGTGATTTCAACTTTTCCAACATCAACTGGAACCTCCTAAGGTGCAGATGGTGTGGATGAAGCCGTTTTTGTCAGATGTTTTCAAGAGGGTTTCCTTGCTCAGTATGTAGACAGACCGACGAGGGGAGAGGCTATTTTGGATTTGGTGCTCGGCAACGAGCCAGGATAGGTGTCAGAACTCACGGTGGGAGGGCACTTTGGTGAAAGTGATCACAAATGCCTCACGTGTAGCATAGTCTGGGAGAGTGAAAGGAGCAGTTTCCGAGGGAAGATATTTAGTTAGGGAAAGGGAAATTATGATGCTGTCAGACAGGAGTTGGGAAGTACAGACTGAGAGCAATTGTTCCACAGAAAAGGCACAGCAGATATGTGCAGACTGTTTAAGGAGCAGTTGTTGCGAGTGATACATAAATGTGTTCCTCTGAGACAGGTAAGAAGGGGTAAGATTAAGGAACCTTGGATGACGAGAACAGAGGAACATCTCGTCAAAAGGAAGCAGGCAGTTTACGTAAGATGGGGGAAGCAAGGATCTAGATTAGATTACTTACAGTGTGGAAACAGGCCTTTCGGCCCAACAAGTCCACACCGCCCCGCCGAAGCATAACCCACCCATACCCCTACCCCTACCCCTACCCCTACCCCTACATCTACATCTACCCCTACCCCTACATCTACATCTACATCTACCCCTACATCTACCCCTACCCCTACATCTACATCTACATCTACCCCTACCCCTACATCTACCCCTACCCCTACATCTACCCCTACCCCTACATCTACATCTACCCCTTACCTAACACTACGGGCAATTTAGCATGGCCAATTCACCTGACCTGCACATCTTTGGACTGTGGGAGGAAACCGGAGCACCCAGAGGAAACCCACGCAGACACGGGGAGAACGTGCAAACTCCACACAGTCAGTCACCTGAGGCAGGAATTGAACCCAGGTCTCTGGCGGTGTGCGGCAGCAGTGCTAACCACTGTGCCACCATGCCGCCCACAGCTTTAGAGGATTACAGGCTTGCTAGAAAGGAGCTCAGAAATGGACTAAGGCGAGCCATGGTGGGGCACGAAAAAGGCTTGGCAAGAAGGATTAGGGAGAATCTAAAGGCATTTTTCTCATACATGAGGAATAAGAGAATAATCAGCGAGTAGGTAGGGCCGATGAGGGATAGTGTAGAGAACGTATGCGTGGAGTCTGAGCAGATCGGGGAAGCCTGAAATGAATTTTATGCTTCGATTTTCACCAAGCAAAGGGAGCTTGTTGTAAATGAAAACTTAGAGGAGCTGGGCCAGATCAGTCTTGACCAGGTCAAGATTGATGAAGTTGATGTGCTAGCAATTTTGGAAAACTTTAAGATGGATACATCCCCAGGACCGGATTTATCCTAGACTGCTCCAGGAAGCGAGAAAGCGGTTACTAAGCTGCTGGTGAGGATATTTGCCTCCTCATTCCCCACAGGGGTCGTACCGGAGGATTGGAAGGAGGCGAATGTTGTTCCTTATTTCAAGAAGGGTAATAGGGAAATCCCTGACAATTAGAGACCTGTCAGTCTTACGTCTGTGGTCAGCAACGTTTGGAAAAAATACTGAATGATTTGATTGATGACTATTTGGCAAAGCATTGTGTGATTAAATCTGTCAGCATGGCTTTGTGAGGGACCGGTCATTCCTCACAAATCTTATTGATTTCTTTGAGGAGGTGTCAAGACAAGTTGACGACCGTCGAGCAGTGGACGTGGTGTATGTGAACTTTAGCAAGGCATTTGATTGGGTTCCCCATGGAAGGCTCAATCATAAAGTCAGGAAGTATGGGATACAGGGAGATTTGGCTATCAGGATTCAGAATTGGCTGGCTGGCAGAGGCAGACAGTGGTTGAAGATGGAAAGTATTCTGCTTGGAGGACAATGTTGAGAGGAATCCCACAGGGCTATGTCCTTGGGCCTCTGCTCTTTGTAGTTTTTAGAAATGACTTGGATGATGTGGTTGTGGGGTGGATTAGTAAATTTGCGAATGACACAAAGGTTGGAGGTGTCGTCGATAGTATAGAGGGCGACTGTAGGCTGCAGCGTGACATAGACAGGATGCAGAGCTGGGCTGAGAAATGGCAGAGGATTTCAACCTGGGTAAATTAGAAGTGATGCATTTTGGAAGGTCAAATTCGAATCCTGAATATAGCATTAAATATAGGATTCTTGGCAGTGTGGAGGAACAGAGGGATTTGTGTGCGCAAGTGCATAGATCCCTCAAATTTGCCACCCAAGTGGATAGGGTGTCAAGAAAGCATATGATGTTTTGGCTTTCATTAACAGAGGGATAGAGTTTAAGAGCAGTGAGGTTTTGCTGCAGTTCTACATGTCCCTGGTGAGACCACACTTGGAATATCATGTCCACTTGTGGACCCCATACTATAGGAAAGATACAGCGGCTTTGGAGAGGGTGCAAAGTAGGTTTACCAGGATGCTGCCTGGACTGAGGGCTTGCCTTATGAAGAAAGGTTGAACAAGCTTTAACCTTTCTCTCTGGAGACAAGGAGGAGACAGGAGATCTGATCTGTGCAAAATAATGAGAGGAATAGAGAGAGTCAATAACCAGAGTCTTTTTCCCAGGGTAGAATTGACTAGTACGAGAAGTCATAGTTTGAAGATATTAGGAAGGTAAAAAGGAGACGTCAGAGGTAGGTTCTTTATGCAGAGAGTTGTGAATGCATGGAATGCATTTCCAGCTCTGTTGGTGGAAGGAGAGTCATTGGGGACGTTTAAGCGACTGCTGGACATGCACATGGATAGCAGTGAGTTGAGGGGTGCATAGGTTAAGTTACTACATTTTACATTAGGATTAAATCTCAGGACAACATCGTGGCCCAAAGGGCCTGTTCTATGCTGTACTGTTCTATGTTCTATGTTCCATGTTCTATTTAGTATACTTAAAACAAACTCAGATAAGATCTTGCTTGACAAGGGGATCAAAAATAACTGACAGGAAGAGGGAAATGAGGTTGAAAATCTATCATTCGTGATCGATTGGCGGAGCTGAATTGATGGTCCGAATGGCTTCATTTCTGCTCGTATAGAGTTGTGGCCTTATAATATTTCGGTCCTGGATGGTACGGTGTCTCAGTGGTTTGCACTGCTGCCTCATAGCATCAAGGAACTGGGTTCGATTTGCTCTAGGTGTTCTAGTTTCCTGTCACAGTTCAAGGTTGTGCAGGTTAGGTGAACTGGTCATGCTGAATTGCCGATTGTGTTCAGGGATGTTGATGTTAGGTGCAATAGTCAAGGGTCTATGTATAGTTTTAGGGTAGAGAATGGGATAGGTTCGCATACTCTTTCGAGGGTCAGTATAAACCTGTTGGACTGAAGGGCCTGTTTCCACACTGTAGTGAATCTAAGAAAATGCATGTTGCTGCAATGTTCCAATGAAGTGCAACCCAAGCTCGAGTAACACCTCACTTTACACTTTGGTACGTTACAGTCTGTAGGAGTTAATATTCAATTCCATAAATTCACAGCCTGAACCCACTATGGCTGTTCTCCATTTTCCGTACACTCTCCCTCCTGGGCTCCCTAAGTTAGTGTCTTGTTTTGTTCCATTCAACAGAGAAAACCAATTTCTAATATTTACACATTTATTTACACCCATTATATATATGTGTCTCTTTCACCATAATTTAAAGCCCATTTGTCTTTAACACTGGACCTCAAAGCACTCTTTCCCACCTCTGCTAAGATACTAATACGCTCACTTTTCAATCCTTTACATGTCTGAAGAAGATTTGCACTGGACTTGAATCATTAACATTGTTTCTATGTCTCTGAGATGTTCCAGACCCCTGAGTTCCTTCAAAAATGAAAAGTTACAGAATACATTTTCAATATAGCAAAGATCATTGGATACAGGAAATCTGAAACAAAAACAAAAAATTGTTGGACTTACTGGATGCTTTGAGGAACAGTCACAGAACCCGAAAGATAAACTCTGCTTTCACTCCACAGATGCTGTCAGACTTGTCAGTGTCTTCAGCAATTTCTGGTTTTGAACAAGTTTCAAACATGTGTATCAAAGCTGCTCACACGCCCTGTCCAACATGGAGCACCATACACCGGGAAGTGAATGATAATGCAAGGTATACAAATTAATTTGCTCTGAAACCACATAAGGCTGTCATCACCAACACTACAGAGCTCTTAATCATGGTCAAACAGGGAAACACAGTCGCTTTAAACAGAAGATGGCATTACCGGAGGGGAAGAGATTCAGGTGAAAACGTTAAATGCTTTTGAGGAATGCGACAAATTGGAGGCATGGCATCATGAAGATACCCAAAGAGGACGAGAATTTTTAAAAAAGAAAATTTTCCCACATCAGAAAGCGGGATAGGGCACTGTGTCCGGGGGAGAAGGGTGACCGGGACCCCGTGCGAATGAGGACAGGCAGCAGAATTGTATTGCAGATATTGCAGCTCAAACTGGGCATTCATGTGATGTTGTAAATCACAGCAGCTGTAGTAGCAGCAGGAGCAGTAGAATTATATTCAACCACAATATAATCTCTTAGTCTACCATTACCATGAAGCCGATCTCCACTTCAGTGATGAGTGTGGGTGAACATGCCACGGTCAGAACCGTCTGTACCTAAACCTGATGACAACCCATTCAAGCTACCGCACTTACTGCTTACATTAATAAACATCAGAACTAACATCTTATAGAGAGGGCGCCATGACCCCAAGACTGTGACCACTTCTTTTAAAACCAGCTGTGAATTACTGCTGGTCTGTCTACTCTTACTCTTACCTGTTAGAAAAATCCTTGTTCCTTTTGTTAGAGATGGTTCAAGAACTTCCCTCATATTACCATTTTGTTTACATCATTGAAAAACTTACTGTACCTTCCCCTGTGAGGAATGATGCAAAACATGGGTGTAAATGATCTGTCTGCTCCTTGTAGCCAATGCTTCAGTCGCATCCTCCAATTATCCTCAGTATCCTTTCCTAATTAATTACACCTAAGATAACACTCATCTTGAACTTTTTTAATATGCTCGGAAAAGTTCTTGCTGCTTGTTTTTGTTTTTCTTGCCAATTTACTACATCATGTCTTTTCTCCCCTTTTCCTCGTTTTCTAGATTCATACAGTCAGATTTCTAGATTCATACAGCGCACAAACAGACCCTTTGATCCAACTTGTCCATGCTGGCCAGGTTTTCCAAACTAGACTAGTCCCATCTGATTGCATTTTGTCCATATGCCTCTAAACCTTTTCCCATTCATATGTTTGTCCTACTGAATTTTAAATGTTGTAGCTGTACTTGCATCTCCCACTCTTCCTCTGACAGCTCATTCCATATACACACATCACCCTCTGTGTGAAAACATTGACCCTTCGTCCATTTCAAATCTTCCCTCTTTCATCTTAAACCTCTGCCTTCTATGGTTGAACTCCTCCGTCCCAGGGAAAAGACCTTGGCTATTCACTCTATTCATACCTCTCATGATTTTATAAACCTCTACAATGTCACCCCTTAACCTCCTGCACGTTATCTGACACTAACTTTATGAACAAGCATTTACAGATAAAGCACTGCAAATTTGAAACAGTATTCAAATGACAGGTAAATAACATTCAGCCCAAGCTTCATACTGTGATTTGTTTTTTCTCCATTCTATAATACTAAGGCAGCAGGAAACTGTTACGAGTACCAATAAGTGGTCAAACACCTGAATTACTTTGTCCAAATGGGGTGATGATCTCTACAGTGAAAGCGCATCACTGGCCTGGACCATATAAGAAGGGGACTTCTTGTACCACACGGTCAGCGGCAGTTGCCTTTAGCAGAGTGAGATGAAGGCTCATTATACCTTTTGAAATTTGGATTGCAGTGTGAATTCAGTGCAAAGGGGGATAGGTGTTTTCAATAAGGTTTACTCAAAGAAGTAAACTTTCCAGAGTGAGATGTGTGGGAGGTGGAAAACAGCATGAATGGAGAGGCTGAGCCACACTGAAACCAAAGGCAAATTGGCAGCACTAAACGCAGCTTGATGCTACTGCAGAGTAGGTAGACTCGATTAGAGTTTCAGGTGAAGTGGGGAGGGACCATAATGTAAGAGAATGTACTCTGTAATTTGAGAGGGAGAACCTGGAATCACAAAGGGGACACGAGCAGGGAAGAGGATGGAGCAGCAATGGCAATAGTTTCTGTGTGGAATTCAGGAAGCACAGCTGAAATTCATGCCGAGCATCTGCTTCTGGTCCCTGCAATAAACATCCTAAATCTGGCCCTTCACTAATGCTCATCAGTTATACCCTTGAGAGCCTTTGTCAACCATGGGTGGTTCATCTTCTTATCGAGTTCTTCTTTTTGAACAGAAACAAAAATTACTGAGCGGTTTGGGATAACTGTTTGAATTTCTGCTCACGTATACTCACTGTCTTCCTCTGCGTATATTTTCACATTCCGCTTCAGACCAGACGTGAGGCAGAAATACTCAAATTAGATGCCTGGTTCTTTTCAATCATTCAGGGTGATCTTCTGCCTGTGGCTGAACACAAGATCAGCGGAGGCTGACTCCATTCTCCAAGTTTCTACATCTCTGTTGTTTCTGTTTGACGATGCCACATTCCTGTGAGCTGCGTCTAATGTGACCTCCTTTTCCATCAAACCAGAAATCCCCGAACTCTGGTGGACAGGGCCTTCAGCTATGACTGTCCCATCTTCCACGGTGTTGCCCTCAATCCGTCCCCTCCACCCCAGAACAATGATAGATTCCTCCTTGTCCACACTTCCTCCTGCACTAGAATCCACATTCACATATTCATCTTACGCCATTTCCACCATCTCCAGCAGGACAGCATCATCAAACACATCTTCCCCTCCCGCCCACTGTCAGTATTTCACAGTGACCATTCCCTCTGTGTCACCGTCCATCACCCCGAACGTTTCCCCACTCCCCCATCGCACCATCCCATGCAATTACAGAAGCTGCAACACTTGTCCATTCATCTCTTCCCTCCTCAATGTCCAAGGCCCAAAACATAGCTTCCAGGTGAAGCAGCATTTCACCTGTAACCTTTCAATCTGATCTCCCGTCATTGCTGCTCATAATGCAGTCTCTTTATATTGGCGAGACCAAACAGAGACTGCTTTGAGGAACACACCCACTCTGTCTGTAGAAATAACCCTGACTTTCTCATTGCTTCCCATTTCAATAACTTACATTGCTCTCATGCTAACATTTCAGCCCTGGGCTGCTGCAATGTTCCAAGGCAGCACAACCCAAGCTCGAGTAACAACGCACTTTACACTTTCGTACGTTACAGCCTTTAGAAGTTAATGCACAATTTCACAATTTCACAGTCTGACCCCATTATAACTGTTCCCCAATTTCTGTACAATCTCCCTCCTGGCCTCCCTATGACCTTGTGTGGTTGTATCTTCTTTATCGTTCACTCAATAGAGAGAACCTCTTTTCCCCATCCAAATCTTAATTTCAATTTATTTCACATATACTTCTCGTTCTTCACTACTAAAAGCATGTTTATCTTTTGCCACGCCCTCATTTACCTGTCAACCCACTCCCCACATCTGTCAAGGGATTATAAAGCTCATTTTCCAATCCTTTTCAGTTCTGAAGAAGTGTCATACTGAATTTAAAACGCTAACTCTGTTTCTCTGTCAATGCAGATGATGCCAGACCTGTTGAGTTTCTCTAGAAATGACTAAGCTCAGAACAAGTTTTCAGTAAAACAAATTACTATGGATACTGGAAATGAAAATGCAAAAATTGGTGAAGAAAATGGGAGCTTTGTAGAAGGGTCACTGGTCCTGAAAGATTCACTCTGCTTTCACTCCACAAGATGCTGCCAGACCTGCTGAGTTTCGTCAGCAATTTCTGGTTATGAACAAGTTCCATAGACGTGTGCTAAAGCTGCTCAAACGCTTTGCCTAACACGGAATGCACTGGGAAGTGATCGATAATGCAAAGTGCACAAATTCATTGATCTGAAACTGCATAAGGCTGTCATATCTGATACTGCAGAGCTCTTAATCTTGGTCAGGGAGAGAAACAGAGGGGAACACATTCACATCAAACACAGAAGATGGCATTGGGGGAATGGAAAAGATTCAGATGCATATGATAAGTGGTTTGAGTAAAGTAACAAATTGGAGGCGTGACACCAGGGAGAGATCCTCAGCACAATGAGAATAGGAAAATGGAAGTGTTACCACATCAGAAACCAGGCTAAGACACTAGTACAAGACTGAAGGATGCATGGGTCTTGGTGTGAACTGGGGAACAGTCAGGAGAATTGAATTGAACATATTGGAGCTCAAACTGGGCATTCATGTGGTGCGATAGAATCACAGCAGCAGCAGAATTGTATTCAACTATAATCTGTAACATTTTCCCCATGATAATCCCTCAGCCTACCATTAACATCAAGCTGATCTATGATTCAGTGATGAGTGCAGGTGAACATGATATGGTCGGAACCATGTGTAACTAAACCTGATGACAACCCATTAAAGCTACTGCACTTGACTGGTTACATTCGAAGCAGCAGGACTAACATCTGATACAGAGGGCAAAATGATCCCAAGACTAACAGATCATATCGAAGTTCTGCAGTGCTGCCACATCCAGACATAAATGTCGATGGGCTATTAAACAACTCACTGGAGGAGAGGACTCCATAAATATCGCCATCCTATATCACGGGACAGCCCTGTACGTCAGTGTAAAGACATGGTTGTATTATCTGCACCGTCCTCAGCCAGAATGTTGAGTTGATGATCCACCTCACCCTCGCCATGTTGCCCGCAGAATCACAGATCTCAGTCTTTAAACAATCTGATTTGCTGTATGTGACATGGAGAAACAGCTGAACACAGTAGATACGACAAAGGCATTTGGCCCTGACACCATTCCTGCAATGGGACTGAACACTTGTGCTGTACAACAAGCCGTGTCCCTGGGGAAGCTGTTTCATTCCAGTTCCAACTCTGACATCTCCCTGGCAATGTGGAAATTTACTCAGCTATGTCCAATCCCATAACAAGGGAATAACTAATGTCTGACCATTTACCACGCCCTTGGTCCCGTCGCGATAGTCACGTTTGTGGGAGTTCTTTTTGACAGAGCTGTCAAGCAGCACAGAAATAACCAGCTCAATGTGCTTTCAGATAGGTTCCCATGTGGACATGGTGCTGTTGTGGAAAAGTCACTGGATTACTAATCGAGACCAGGCTAATGCTCTTGCAGCTGGTGGACGTTATAATTAATAAAATATCAAGATGTAAATCCTGGAGTCATTAACAGTGACCTTGAAGCCAATGTCGATTGTAACCACCAATTTACTTCCACAATGTACTTTCAGGAAGTGAATCTCCTGTGCTTTCCTGGTCTGGCCTAAAAGTGACTCCAGACACACAGACCTGTGATAAACTCTTCAATGGTCTCTGAAACAGCCAAGCAAGACACTCTATTGTCTTAAACTGTTCTGGGGTCTTAAAGGATAAAACAGATCTCCCGACTCCACCCTCACTATTGGAACGGCAAATACTACCGTATTGACTCTGCAGAGATCTGCTTCCTAACATCTGAGAGCAGGTGGCAACATTTACAGAGCTTTCCCGCAGACTGCACAGAAACATCGGGAAATGAGTCGGTCATTCAACACACTGAGCATCCTCCATTCTAGTTCATGGTGAAAATCTCTTCAATTCAGTTTTCCCCACACAGTGTTCATATCCTCTAGTACGTTTAAACATCATAGCATGTAAAATGGGAACTACTGTATTCGCTTTGGTCCATCAATTTTGATCCTCCATTCAATATACAGGCAGTTATTCAATAAGGCGTGTTTATTAAACGCAAATTCGCTGCAACACAATTAGTGAATTGTGCCCCTTTCTTTATAAAGCGAGCTCCCCTTCACTGTTATGGGAGACCGTCTCTGGCACCAGCTGAAAAGCAAATCCCAGCCTCAGCATCCCTCTGTCTGCCAAATGCACCCTCAGTGTGTTCAGCTAAAGCAGGAATATAATCCGCTCTGCAAGCCTTGAAACTGAGCCTGAATGTGGGATTTGTAGTCTACATTTAGAAGGAAATTAATTTCAAACCGGGAGGGGAATATCTGGGAGAGAACTGGAATTCCGCATAGGCATCACGTGGTCAGTCAGCTTGCGTGCTTTCTGGTGAAGATCTCGGTGAAAGATGCAGGGCTGTAGTCAGTGACTGTAGTATTAAAGTGTGACATTTACACTACTAATTCATTGCAGTATTTATTTATAATGAATTAGAGATTTATGTAGCCTGTGCTATTGATTGCAGGCACAGGAAGAATGTGCAAACTCCACAAAAACAGTGACCCCAGACTGAAACTGAACCCAGATCTCTGCTGCTGGGAGGCAGCAGTGCTAACCACTGAGCTACCACTGTGGGCAACACAACTCGCCTGCACAATTCAATACTCGAAATATGGCAAAACAGTGGGGAGATTCCATAAGTCCCCAAACTTGTCATTAAGCAACAGGAGGAGGACATTGAGATCTTGGGCGGCTTGGTCAGGAATAGGTGCAGGATATTCTAGCCATCGGGACTATAGTGTAGGAACATCAGGAGGACATTCAGCCCATCGTGTGTGTAATGCAGGAACAGAATGAGTTCAATCAGCCACCCATGCCCCTTACACAGCAATTGGAGCAGATCTTTTACAGCCTCGTGCCTATTTCACAGGAACTGAAATGGACTGTCGAGGTTATGGAAAAGGATGAACTTAGAATAACCAACTTCACTCGGGAATGGAAAGGTATGAGCAAACGATTGGGACTGAAGACAAATTGATCGAATCTGTTATTAAGGAATGAACAACAGGAGACTTTGAAAGTCAAACCACAATCCATTAAAGGCAACATGATTTTAATAAGGATAAATCATATTTGAATGATTTTCTATTTTTTTAAAAAAGTAAGACAAACAAGTTGAATAACGGGGATCTGAAAGATGTATTATATCTGGACTTCCACAATGCAATGCATAACATGCTTGACTAAAGATTAATATGCAAGACAAGAGCACATGGGGTTAGAACAATTTATTTGCTTGGAGAGAAAATTGGCTAACCAATAAAAACCATGATATGGAGGTGCTAGCTTTGGACTGGGTTGAGTAAGGTCAATCATTACATGGCAACAATTTATAGTCTGACGGGTTAATTTGAAAACACAAGCTTTCATTGCCCTGCTCCTTCGTCAGGTGTTAGAGAGAAAAGACCTTAGGCACAAAATTTATAAGGAAATGATGAAATGGTTGTACAACACATGCACATGAATTGAACACATCTAAGATGGCTGCTAAATCTTTAATTGCTTAGAATAGAGATGCAGGTATTGATTGGTGAATATGCAAATCCAAGAGTTCCTTTCAAGTCCTGCCTGGAGATACCTTTAGGTATTATTGATATAAAGGAGGTGATCCCTCCAGTCAGACAACGTATTTTAGCCAAGCGATCTTGTTTGGAGTCTGTATGCGTCTTCACCTGGAAGTAGTTTGGGTTTATAAAATATCTCATTGACTGACTATACAAATTGTAAATATTTTTGAGAAAATATAATGCATCTGGAAATACAAACTGGCAAATGAAAATCCATCTTACAGATTAGATGTGTGTATGTGTGTGTGTGTGTGTATGTGTATGTGTGTGTGTATGTGTGTGTATGTGTGTGTGTGTTTGCGTGCACGTGCATGGGTGTTTGAAAACAAGGAGCAGTGTCTGTGGGAGGGAGAGAGAGACAGAGTGTGTTTGTGAGAGAGTGAGGGGGAGTATGTGTGTCTTTGGGAGGGAGAGAGAGGGTATGTGTGTGTGAGAGAGAGGGGAAGTGTGTGCACATGTGAGCGAGGGGGAGTGTGTTTGTTTGCGGGGAGGAGCGGGTGAATTTGCATGGGTGTATTTAAAGGGGAGAGGGAAATGATGTGTGTCTCCTTATTAAAACACGGGCTGATTTGGCAGATCCCTTTCCCCACACACACTGTGTGGTTTCAGAGCTTCCCGTCTCTGCAGCCTCTTTTCCATTTGTTGTTCATGTTACAGACCCAGATGCTGTAACTACAGTTCTCCGTGCTCCATCCAGAGTTGGTTCACCAAATCCTCAGGTCTCCCTGAATGTATTTTGCAGCTCACAGCACAACCTCTAGCAAACCATTGCCATCACCTCCACTAACCTTTCCATAACAGGAGTCAGTCAGAACCCCATCCGCTCCAAGTTAGAGACCTGTGCCTTGACAATAATTCTCGGCGGGTTTCCTTATGTTATGGCCCGCACAATCATCTGAGAGGGACAAACAGAGGCCATCAGAGGTCAGGCACAGACCAAGTTTCAAAGACGTGTCTCAAAGCTCCTGGACCCCCTTTCCAACATGTAGCAACAGCCTGCCACATACCATTGCATTTTTTCTGAGCTTCACAATGCCAGCACTCGATACACTTGGGAGCCAAAAAACAAAATCAGGGAAAGGTACAGAAAAACATAGAATTAATTAACTGATAACATGTTGTGAAAATATGGATACGGAGACAGGGGAGTGGGAGTAACTGGAGAAGTGAGACAATGGTGTGTCTAATCACATAAATGAGAGCATTCAATAAAATTATTGCCAGATCACTTGAAATGGTTAGTTACATCAAATTATGAATCTGCCTCACAGAACCATCCCAGACACCATAAACTGGGACAAGGTACCAGCCAGAATGGAGAGCTATGCACACCATGCTCGTGGACTACTCTATAAACGGGACTACCTGCCCAGCATGGGGACCATTGCAAACCTTTGCCAGTAGATGGCTAATATACTTGCACTACAAAAATGTCTTGCACGGGAAAATTTGTAAACCAGGCAAGAGATTGTGTGTGTGTGCGTGTGTGTGTGTGTGTGTGTGTGTGTGTGTTGGTGGTAGTAGATATGAAAAGTATTATTTGATAGAGAATAGACATAGAGGAAATCTGTTTAAATGTGAACAACTGACAGGGCTTTGTGTCATTAACAGAGGGAGCCTGAGGACCGTGTCATAGACAGAGGTGACGACGTACTTTTGAATATTAAAGTAAAGGCATTGCCAGACCCAACAACAATACAAAGCAATCCGTACAGGAATGATGGGATTTTGGTCTGCCTTTAGATACAAGCCATGGAATACCGACTCAGATTTGGTTTAGCAGCAGCAGATTATTGGCTTTATTAAGATTGTGTATCATAGCTGAAGGTTCAAACAGCAGATGGGATGAACCAGTGAAGTATCTGCATTTGTCAATAGTTAAAATTAGGAATGGTCAGGATATGGTGTCAGTAATCAGCTTGTGGCCAAAAGGATCACCGTAGTTGTGACTGGTCTGTTTCAGCCTCAGTTATTGGCCAGGGATGAGATGGAGTCAGAGGAAGGAAATGGAGTTTGCATCCAGAACAGAAGACAGTGACCTCCAAGCTCTCAATATTTAAATAACAAGGGCAGTGATGCAATGCATCCTGGTTCATACCTGAAAGTGAGTAGGTCAACCAACAAGGCCCAGTACCAGAACTAAAGAAGGAGAGAAAGAATGAACAAGTTCACTGTTGTTTGTTGTGGTTTGGAGCGTGAATACTTACAGAGGAGAGTAAATGAAAAGAACATTAATACAGTCGCACATGGTTAATGCAAATAGTATATCGACAGTGAAACTTACCAGGGAAACCAACAATAGCCAGAATAGGATAACAAAAATATTGAATAATGTAAAGTGCATATTTGATCCGCACTGTTAACGGCCACCAATAATATGTAGAAAAAATCCAAACATAATAGGATAACCTCCTGTCCATTGTTGGTACAGTCCAGTCTATTGTTTCCAGATTCTGATCCATTGTTGTAACATTCCAGTATAACGTTCTCAGATTCTGATCCACTGTTGGAACTGTCCAGTCTAATGTTCTCAGTTTCTGATCTCTCCCTCTCTCTGAAGCAGCCGATACCTGTTAGTGCTATCGGTGGTGCTCCCTCCCATACTATGGGATAACGTATTGAATCGAGCCCTTTTGTCATTAAAAGATGGAAACTCTCCACTGGGATAATTAGAATCCATAGAGACTGACATTAGTCACAGTCACCAATCAAACAGGTTCAGTTAACCAGTTTCTTACATCATTTTACATAACACAATAAAAGGGAACATTTACTAGGTTTGGATGGAATGAATGAGAGTTGCTGAGGGATAGACCATAAACCTTTCAATCTATTTCATCATTCTTCCTTTTATATGGGAGTCTTGTCGGAACCCTGTTTATAAAAGGAGACAGGAATAGAATAACAGACGAGCTGCATAAAATGTTTGGTGGAGATGTTTCTAGATACCTTTGCGTAATGCTGCTCCAAGTTCGAAATTCCCTGTTATCAAGTCCTTTCTTAACCTTGTGACAGCATTCAGAGCATTGAAACTGCTGCTCAGGAACAGGGAGAAACAGGAGATAGTCACTCAACTGCTCAAGCCTGGGACAGAGGAACAGGAGGCAGTCACTCAACTGCTTGAGACTATGATACAGGGAAATCTGGAGGCTAGTGTGGCCCAGATTTCTGTTTCCCAGGAACAGGAGGAGGTGACTCACTACCCACCACTGTGAAACACTGGGAGAGAAAAGGAATTGGCTTGGTACTAACAGAAATATCTGATTAAGTTGCATGAACGAGCCATTCAATCCTGCTCCAACACTCTTCAAAACCATGGATGATCTGATTGTAATTCCCTCATTCCATTTTACAGAGATTCCCCTCTCTGCAGCCTCTGCTCCATTTGTTGGTCATGTTGCAGATCCAGATACTGTAACTACAGTCACCATGTTTCATTCCGAGTTGGATCACCAAAGCCTCCGGTCTTCCTTAATTTCCACAGCAGCTTAAAACACAGCCTCCAGGAAACCATCCCCAGCTTTTCCACGAACGTACAAAAACTAGATTCTAGTGGGCGGCATGGTGGCACAGTGGTTAGCACTGCTGCCTCACAGCGCCAGAGACCCGGGGTCAATTCCCGCCTCAGGTGACTCTCTGCGTGGAGTTTGCACATTCTCCCCGTGTCTGCGTGGGTTTCCTCTGGGTGCTCCGGTTTCCTCCCACACTCCAAAGATGTGCAGGTTAGGTGAATTGGCCATGCTAAATTGCCCGTCGTGTTAGGTAAGGGGTAGATGTAGGGGTATGGGTGGGTTGCGCTTCGGCGGGGCGGTGTGGACTTGTTGGGCCGAAGGGCCTATTTCCACATTGTAAGTAATCTAATCTAATCTAGAGTTAAGGCAAATGAGAAGCCTCGTCTGAATCACTAACAGTTGTGAGGATTCCTCATGTTACTGAGCACAGGCGTTCAATGAATAGGCACACAGCAAGTTACAAAGGTCTGCCTCGAAACTGTTAAAACCCGATTATCCAACATGGAGCACAGGGCAGGACACTGGGAAGTCAAAGAAAACGCAAGCATTGCTTTTTTGAACACTGTTTCTAAGCTTCTTAGTGTTGGAAGCTGATGCTCTTGAGTGAGCAACATTCAAGGACTGGAAAACATATAGGACAGTGATTCACATTGAAACTGGACAATTAAAACTAGATGGCGGGGAAACAGTTCAAACACCAACAAATGGGAGGGATTTGGGAAATAAACAGAGGGAGAGAGACTCTGAGTCAGTGTTATGGAAGGATGTGTTTGCAGGTTTCAGAATGCTGTAATGAAGACATTTCGATCATATCTAGCAACATAGGTTAGCATGTCCGGGAATGATGAATTAATACGATATTGGTGCAAGGTCAGATAGAGTCAGAGTCTCGGAGATGTACAGCACAGAATAAGACGCTACAGTCTAACTCGTCCATGCTGATGGGATATCCCAAATTAAACTAATCACATTTGGCCAATGCCGATGTCAACCCTTCCTCTTCACGTACCCATCCAAATATCATTTAGACGTTCTAATTGTAAAAATCCTCCACCACCTCCCCTGGCAGCTCATTCCACACATGCACCACCCTTTGTGGGAAAAAAAGTTGCTCCTTAGGTCATTTTTAAATCTTTTCCCTCTCATTGGAAATCCATGCCTTCTAGTGTTGGGGAAAAAGACCTTTGCTATGCATACTTTACATGCTCCTCATGCAACAGGAATAAAATAACCCAATCATCAAAGTTTGTGAGAACCCAATCTACTCGCACTCTCCCTATAGCTCCAATCCTGGCAACATCCTTGTAAATCTTTTCATACTCCCTTCAAGTTTCACAATTTATTTCCAAAAGGAAGGAGACCAGAATTGAATGCAGTACTCCAAAAGTGGCCAAAGTAATGTGCTGTACAGCAGCAACATGACCACCCAATTCATATAGTCAAAGCACTGGCCAATAAAGGCAAGCATACCAAATGCCTTCTTCACTATCCTACCGAACTGCGACTCTATTTTCAAGAAACTATGAACCTGCATTCCAAAGTCTCTTTGTTCAGCAACACTCCCCAGGACGTTAGCATGAAGTGTACATGTCCTACCCTGAATTGCATTTCCAAACTGCAGCACCTCCCATTTGTCTAGATTAAAAAACCACCTGCCAATTGTCAGCCCATCTGCCCATCTGATCAAGATTCCATTGTACTCTGAGGTAAACCTCCTTTGCTGTCCACTGCACCATCATTTTGGGTTTCATCTGTAAACTTAGCAACTATTGCTGCAATGATCACATCCAAATGATTTATGTTATTAGTAAAAAGCAGTGGAGCCAGCACTAACCCTTGTAGCACACCAATGGTAACAACACTCCTTTTCGAAAAACAGTCCTTTACCACCACCCTCTGTCTCCTGCCTTCGGGCTAATTCTGTACACATATAGCTAATTCTCCCTGTATTTCATATGAACTAAACTTGTCAACCAATCTACCATGCAGGAAGTTGGCAAATGCCTTACTGAAGTCCAGACCAACAATATACACCTCTGCCTCAATGAATCCTCATAGTCACTTCTTCAAACATACTCAGTCAATTTAGTGAGACACAACTTTCCATGCTTCGATCCATGTGGCCTATCATTTATCAGTCCTTGCTTTTCAAAATCCATGCAAACCTTGTGCCTCATAATCCTTAACAACAGCTTGCCCTCCACTGAAGTCTGGCTCACTAGCTTTTCCTTAACATCCTTCTTAAACGTTGTCAATAATCACACCAAGTTCACAAGCCTCCTATCTTCCGGTACCTCATCTGTGACAATTGACGATACAAATATCTCAGCAAGGGGCCCAGCAATCACTTCACTCGCTTCCCACAGAGTTCTCGGGTCCATCTGATCAGGTGCTGAAGGTTTTCCCACCTTTACGGGTTTACGAACTCCAGCATCAGCTTCTCTGTAATACAGGCACTTTTCAACATGTCACTGTTTATTTCCAAAGTTCTTTAGCTTGCATATCCTTCTGCACAGTGAATACTGACGTACGATGCTTGTTTAGTATCGCCTCCACCTCCTGCGGTTTTGGACATCAGCAACCTTGCTGATCTTTAAGTGGCCGAAACTCTCCTGAGTTATTCTTTTGTCCTTAATGTATGTGTAGAGTCCCTTTGGATTCTCCTTAAGCCTATTTGCTAGAACTATCTCATGTCCCTTTTATGGCCTCCGGATTTCCCTCTTATGTATATTCCTACTGGCTTTAGACCCTTCTCGGCAGTCACTTCAATTCTGGAATTAAGAGCCAACTGACGATGATGAATCAATTTTCGATTTTTGGAAAACCTATCAGGTTCGCTGATGGCCTTGAAGGAAGCAAACTGCCTCCTTACCAGGCCTGGGTTACATGTGACTCCAGACCGACAACAATGTGTGTGACTCGTAACTGGATTAGTGGTGCTGGAAAAGCACAGCAGTTCAGGCAGCATCCGAGGAGCAGCAAAATCGACGTTTCGGGCAAAAACCATTCATCAGGAATAAAGGCAGAGAGCCTGAAGGGTGGAGAGATAAGCTAGAGGAGGGTGGGGGTGGGGAGAAAGTACCATAGAGTACAATAGGTGAGTGGGGGAGGGGATGAAGGTGATAGGTCGGGGGCAGGGGGAGGGTGGAATGGATAGGTGGAAAAGAAGATAGGCAGGTAGGACAAGTCAGGACAAGTCATGGGGACAGTGCTGAGCTGGAAGTTTGGCACTAGGGTGAGGTGGGGGAAGGGGAAATGAGGAAACTGTTGAAGTCCACATTGATGCCCAGGGGTTGAAGTGTTCCGAGGCGGAAGATGCGGCTTTCTTCCTCCAGGCGTCTAGTGGTGAGGGAGCGGTGGTGAAGGAGGCCCAGGACCTCCATGTCCTCGGCAGAGTGGGAGGGAGAGTTGAAATGTGACTCGTAACTGCCCGCTGGGCAATTAGTAATGGGTAATGAATGCAGGTCCAACCAGTGATACCCTCAACCCGTGAATGAGTACTGAAAAAAACCTTGACTCCTGCTCTCCCTACCAGACATATTCTTCCCTCTTATCCATGACCAGACACTCAATTTCTCCCGTCCTCCAGCATTCATTACACCTACCAGCTTTACCCTTAACCCTAACAGGGGCAGACTGTCTCTGTGATTTTGACATGCCCTTTTTGAAGGCTTCCCTCTTCTCAGCTGGCCCCGTAACTGCGAATATCTGTTCCAATCCAGTTTGGAAGTTCTTGCTAATATCAGCAAAATTGGCCTTTCTCCAACTTAGAGCGTTACCTTTTAGACCCAGTTCATCCTTTTCCATCTCTATTTTAAAACTAATAGAATTATGATTATGTGTCTCCAAGTGGTTCCCCACTGATAGCTCAGTCTCCTGCCCTGCCATATTTCCCAAGGGGAAGGTGACGTTGAGATCCTTCACTGTGATGGAGAGCATTGATCAAGCAGCTGCAGCGTTGTAACTGGGATTGGGGTCAACATTGTCTTCGTCTCATTGGGCTGAATCGAATCATAATTTATCTCAGGGCCATTTTCATTGAGTGTGACAGAGGGATTGTCTGCACAAGGTCGTGCTAATTTCCTGGTGCTACCTTATCGAACTCATCTCATTAACTACCTACCCCACCTCATATTGTCCCTCTCATTCAATGCCAGCCCTATTCTCCCACCCATCATGGCTGGAGGCACTCACCATCGCAATGATGCCCCTGGGTATTCCGTGATCCCTGGCACTGGTGCCATCTTTAAAACGCCAGTTGAGCTTTTTTGATGTCGGAGCTGGTTTGTACAGTTTACCCCGAGCATGGCAGATAAGGGGCAATTACACCACAGTTTGTCGACAGGGGCACAGAGGTCCTGGTTGATGGGCTAGTACATAGGGGGACCATTCTCTTCCAAGAAAGGGTCACACTATCAGACCCACCGAGCATGGTCTGAGCTCCCCACTCAGGTCAGTGCAGTATTTGAGGTCTGAAGAAATGTCTAGCAATACAGGACAAGCATCAATAACCGTCTCCGCTCTGTTAGGATACGGGTCACTGTATTCCCTCTGCTTCCTCACACTCACTGTATATCTGTTGCAGCAGCGACCCAGAACAACATTCATGCTCCACCACTCTCACAGATGCTTGCAGTACCTTCCCTCTCTTTCTCTCTCCCCATTATTCGCCCCCACCACCCCCACACTAATAACATTGCATGGATACAACACTGTGGACTGACTCCCTCCGGACACCTCACCATATCTCCCCCCAGCTACACCAGCACAAACAGCAGAGGTACCCACTCGCACCCTCCCTCCCTCAGTCCCTCCCTTTATCCCATTGCAGAAAAAACAGCCTGGAATAGGACAGTAAGAGTCAAGCTGAGTGGTGGAGTGCCCGATATCCGTTCCCTCACGTCCACTCTCCCTCTACCATGTTCGGGGGAACCTGGTACAAGCCGGAGAGGACTGGGACGCCTCGAGTGGAGATTCTGAAACATCCACGTCCAACCGACCGAGAAAGGAGCAATGTTCAGTGAGGGGCAATTCTCACTTTAAACCCACTGGCAGCTCTGTTTCCCCCCGGCACAACTTAGAAGCCGTGGCCCTGATGCCATCTCCCTTTTGTGTCGAGCTGGAACAAATGGAATCCCCACGGTCTCGGTGGGTAGGAGGGTGGGCTCACAACACATCGTCACCACCACCTCCCAGGAAGGGAGCACGGAGACTCCCTCCTACACCTCCGCCTGTAAACAGCTCAGATACTGAAACGAATCTGTGAGATTTACTGCTCTCCCCACTTGTTCTGACATCTTCAATAACCTGTTCTCAAATACATCCTGGCCCTTTGCTCCTGCACCTCCTTTATAACGGTACAACCTGTTTTGTATTGTCTTTCAATGTCCTTCCTACGAAAGAGCATCACCTCACACTGTTTCTCATTGATCCTCATCTGCCATACACCTGAATAGTACATCAACATATAACTTTCTTGTTGGAGTTCCACACCGTCCTCAACAAACTTTACAATTCTTTCAGGTTTGGTATCTGCAAATATTGAAATTGTCCTACAGTCACACTCCACTCAAAAATACTGACACACCAAACAGAGCGAGTGAAATATTGACACACTCTCCAGGTCTATATTCCTGTCAATGTATAGAGAGTGCTTCTGTGTGTCTGTATTCGTGTGTGTATCTGTGTGGGGTGGGTCTGGCAGTTCTCTGTGGTGTTTAAAGTGATGTAATATCCCCCAATATGAATTCTGAGTAAGGATCACTCGATCCAAAACGTCAGCTTTCAATTTTGTCCAAAGATGCTTCCAGAGCTGCTGTTTATCTTGTTTTCAATCTCTGTTGCACACCCACCCCGATCCCCCACCCCCCACCCCACTGTAATCGTGGTGCTAAAGTGTGTAAACGATCAGGGATTCAGTCTGGGAGGGAGATAGGGAGGGCAGCAGCTCGCAGCAAAATCCAACCTGAATTTTGATTGCACCAAACATACACACACGTGCATACACACGCACGCACACACTCACGCACATGCACACACTCGGTTGGTTTGGAGACGATTGTCATTGTACTTAGGCCCGCAGAGTGGAACATGTTCGTGTGGAGAAATGTCTGCGCTCCTTCTGCAATGTGGAAATGTTTTGTCACTGGCAAGTGTTTCCAACACACAGTTTACACATTAAAGCATATTTCCATTGCAATTCTATCCAAGCAGTTCCGAGTGAGCCACTTTCCAAGGCGATGAGATTAATTTTAATGCACTTCCTGTAACTTGGAATTTTTAATGTTTTACTCTTACAAGTAATCTTGCCTTTGAGAAAGGATTGAAAATACCTAAACCAGACCAGCAGAGTGTGGGCTTGTATCACTTTTAGAAAAGAGGGAAATGGAGAGGAAGGGAGAGTGGTTTTGACCCAGTTTCAGTGATTCACACCAAAAACAAGAAGAGTGCCCATTGCATAGAGATGCAGAGACAGAGATCCACACACTAATGCAGGAACACATGAAACAAGCGCAGAGAGATAGGCATGCAAACAGAGGTTAACAGAGACATATATAGACACACAGGAATAGACAAACACGAACAGAAATATGCAGACACATACTTGGACATGCAAACACACATAGACTCATCGAGTTATACGGGGAAATTGCAAACAGGCCTTTTGACCCATACAGTCCATGCTGACCACAATCCCAAACTAAACCAGTCCCACGTGCCTGCGCTTGGCCCAGATTTGTCCAAATGTTCTCTTGTTCTTGTACATAACCAAATGCGTTTTAAATGTTATAACTTCACCCACAATCCATCACTTCCTCAGAAAGTACATTCCCTACACGAACTACATGCGGTGTAAAAATGAATCACCTCACAGGTCCTGATCAGATTGACCCAATAAATTGGTAGGAAGCTAAGGAAGTGATTGCTGGGTCCCTTGCTGAGATGTTGTCATCATCAATAGCCACAGGTGAGATGCTGGAAGTCATGAGTTTGACTAAAGTTTTGCTATTAAACAAAATGGAAAGAAAAAGCCAAGAACTATAGATTGGGGAACCTGACATCAGTGATGGGCAAGGTGTTGGAGGGAATAATGAGCTACAGGATTAAAATGCATTTGCAAAGGCAAGGACTGATTAGGTATAGGCCAAAGTGAAGACTGCAGATGCTGGAGATCATTGTCTAGATGAGAGTGGTACTGGAAAAGCACAGCAGGTCAGGCAGCATCTGACGAACAGGAAAAGCGACGATCTGGACAAAAGCCCTTTATATGCATCGTGAAATGGGGGTGTGCGTGGATAATCGTGTCACACTAATTTGATTTTGTTTTTGTTGAGAAGTAACGGACAGGATTGATTACGGCAGAATGCTGGATGTGATCTATATGGACTTCAGTTAGGCATTCGACATAGCTCCCCATGGAGACTGGTTAGCAAGATTAGATCACATGGAATACAGGGAGAATTACCCAGTTGGATACAGAACTGGCTCAAGGGTAGAGGACAGAGGGTTGTGGTGGAGGGTTCTATTGCAGACTTGAGGCCTGTGACCAGTGGAGTGCCACAGGGATTGGTGCTGGTTCCGCTACTTTTCGTCACTTATATAAATGATTTCGATATGAACATAGGACAGTTAGTACGTTTTTACATGACACCAAAATTGGAGGTGTAGTGGCTAGCAAAGAAGGTTACTTCAGATTACGACGGGATCTTAATCAGATGGGCCAATGGGCCGAGGAGTGGCAGACAGAGTTTAATTTAGATAAATGTGAGATGCTGCATATTGGAAAGGCACATCAGGGCAGGACTTATACACTTACTGGTAAAATCCTGGGGAGTGTTGCTGAACAAAATGATTTCACAGTACAGATTTATACTTCCTTGAAAGTAGATTTGCAGGTAGATATGGCAGTGAAGAAAGTATTTGATATGTAATTGGTCAAGTGCATTGTGTATATGCGTTAGGAGACTGGACTGCGACTGTACAGCACATTGGTTCGGGCCACATTTGGATTACTGTATGCAATTCTGGTCTCCCTGCTCTGTAGGAAGCATGTTGTCAAACTCGAAAGGGTTCAAGAAGGGTTTACACTGCCATGATTGGAGGGTTTGAGTTACAGGGAGAGGCTGAATAGGCTGAGCCTGTTTTCCCTGGAGAATCAGAGGAGGCGGGTTGATGTTCGAGGTTAGTAAAATCATGGGTACAACGGATAGATTGAATAGCCTAGGTAGTGCAGTCAAAAACTAGATGGCAAAGGTTTAAGGTTGGATGGAAAAGACAAAAAAGGGCTCTAATGGACAATATCTTCATGTAGAGGATGTTTCGTGTGTAATGAGCCTCCAGAGGATGGTATTGAGGCTGGCACAATTACAACATTTAACAGGCATCTGGATGGACAGATGAATGGGAAGGGTTTAGATGGAAATTGACCAAATGCCGGCAAATGGGAGGAGAATAATTTTGGCTGTCTGGTTGCCATGGACACTTGGATCAAAGGGTCTGTTTCCATGCTATACAGCTCTATGACGCCATGTCTTTTAACACACTTTCTCCTCTTATCTTAAAACAATCCCCCACTCCAGGGAAAAGACACCTACCATTCAACATTACCGATACCTCTTCTGATATTCTAAACTTCTAAAAGGTTAATTCTCAGCCTCCTCCAGTAGAAAATGTCCGAGTCTGTTGAGCCTGTCCTTATATGCAAACACTCCATTCCCAGCAACATCCTGATAAATTTCTTCTGAACTCTCCCGAACTTGATAATATTCTCGATATAACAGGGCGACCAGAACTGCATAAAGTCCTATAGGACATGCCTCATGAATGTCCTGTGCAACCTGAAAATACCGTCCCAACACCTGTACTCAAAGGACAGTCCACTGCTATTCGTCATTTATATAAATGATTCGGATGAGAACATAGGAGATAAACCTAGTAAATTTGCAGATGGCATCAAAATTGGAGGTGTAATGAACAGTTAAGAACGTTACCACAGAGTAAAATGGATTCTTGTTCAGATAGGCCAATGGACCGAGGAGTGGCAGATGGAGGTATATTTAGATTAATGCGAGGTGCTAAATCTTGAAAAAGCAAATCAGAGCATGACTTATATATGATAAAGTCCTGGACAGCGTTGCTGAACAGAGAGACCTTGGAGTACGGGTCATATTTCTTTGAATGTAGAGTTGCAGGTAGATAGGATAGTGAAGTAGGTGTTTAATATGCATTCCTTTATTGTTCAAACCACTGAGTGAAAGAGTTGGGAGGTCATGTTGCGGCTGTGCAGGACATTGGTTAGGCCACTTTTGCAATATTGCGTACAATTCTAGTCTCATTCCTATCGGAAAGATGTTGTGAAACTTGGAAAGTTTCAGAAAAAATTGACAAAGATGTTGCCAGGGCTGGAGGATTTGTGCTGTAGGGAGAGCTGGAATAGGCTGGGGCTGTTTTCTCTGAATCATTAGGGGCTGAAAGGTGAATTATAGAGGTTTATGAAATCATGAGAGGCATACATAGGATATTAGACAATGGTTTTTTTCCCCGGGGTAAGCGGATCCACAATTAGAGGGCAAAGGTTTAAGATGAGAGGGGAAAGATTTAAAAGGGACCACAGTAGCAATTTTTATGCTTAGAGGGTGGTATGTGTATGGAATTAGTTGCCAGAGGCTGGTTAAGTTAAAGTATTTAAAAAGAAACATCTGGATGAATATATAAATGGGAAGGGTTCAGACGGATATGGGCAGGGGTTGGCAAAATTGACAAGATGAGGTTAGGGTATCTGGTCGACATGGACAAGTTGTACCAGAGGATCCGTTTCCGTTCAGTACATCTCTATGACTATGTCTATACAATGAAGAATATCAAGTGAAACACCTTCATAACCATCCTGTCTACACATGAAGCAAACTTCAAAGAATTATGCATGAAACCCCAGGTTGATCTGTTCTACAACACTACCAATGGCTCAACGTTTAACTGTATATGTTTTTTTTTGTTTGTTTTACCAAAGTACAATACCTCGCATTTATCAACATTACACTCCATCTGCAATTTTTTAGCCCAGTGAGTGATAATATTGGGGAAGAAAGGCTGGAAAGTAATCAGTTACCTTGTACCATTTACTGGTTTTAGGAAGAGGGCAGTCACACGTTAGAGCTGGGAAACAGTGATCGGTGTTTCAGGCCAGAAAGTAAGCTCTGTTTTTGTCTCTGGTGTTCCGTGTTGATATTTATTCGAGATCCTTCATAGTGCAGTGGTGTCTGCAGGATTTCATTCCCTCATATTGCAGACTACAGATAATATCCATCTAATCTGGAAATAATAGACAAGTATTTAAAGATGTTCATAGTTTATCTCGAAGGCAGAACTCATAAACTCGACATCCTACAGTTGAGGCAAGTACCTTGCATTTTTTAAGAACGTTATTATTTTAACTGGGTAATTCAGTAGAGTGAACCAGATTTCAAAGAATCCATACCGATCTGAAAGCTGGCATTTAAAGTTAAAAATTTGGGCATGGTTTAGATTTTGTGCAGTCGGTAGTATCCCTGCCTCTGAGGCAGAGCTCTGGATTCTATTCCAATTCCTGAACTTCCCTGGAAGTGTCCCTAGCTCGAGACCAGATTGTCTGGATTCAGGTGCAGCGTGTCAGAACAGGCTGATGAACGAACACACAGGAGAATAATGCTGCAACTTTTGGGGTTATTGTGGAGTGGTGGTAGTGTCCCTACCTCTGGCCCCTATAGGGCCAGCTGGAGGCCAACTCATCCAACTAGAGGTGTTTAATAATATGTCTGAACTCATTGAGTAAAATGATTTTAAAATTGTGGTTTGATCGAGATGGAAGAGGTGTCAGTATTGAATTTTCCAGTCTGAAAAGCAATCCTCTACCAACTTCTGTCGCCTTCCTTCAATCTATTTTTTTATTCAATTGTCTTGGGTGCGCTGCTTCCCATGTGACCTAACCTTACTAACTTGCCTAATATGCAGAATCTTGTCGAAGAACTTGCTCCAGTCTATATGGAAAGCATCTACAACACTGCCTTTCATGTCCAGTACTTCACAGCCCTCAACTCTGATTGGTCAAAAAGCACTCCTTACCCCAACACTGAGACCGATTGATACGAGCAAAAGATGTGAACACAAAGGCTCAGGGAAGAGTGACCGGCCCTGACATCAAGTCATCATTTAACTAAGGATGGTCTCAAGGAACCTGAGCAGGATCGCACTTAATGGGAATGAGTTGGAAACTTCCCTGGTTAGAGTGATTTAAAGCATAACGCACAATGATTGTGGTTTGTGTACAAAAATCCATGCAGTCCTGGACATATCTGCAAAAGATCCTCAAGGTAGTTTCCTCAGCGCAAACATCTTCAGCTGCTTCATAAAGATTATAAGTGAGGGTATTCATTGAAGGTTACACAATATTCAGGAAAAATGTCCCCCTTCAGCTCCTGAACTAGTCTGTGACATGTGCAGCAAGACCTGGACAACATTCAGGCTTGTTCTGTTGCAAGTATCGGTAACATTCATGCAACAGTGCTGCTGGACAATGCACATTTCCACAGTTAAAAGGAAGAGATTATTCAGCTCCTCACGCTATCTTCACAGGAATATGAGGAAGTCATTCAGCTCAATGAAATTATTGGAGAAGTTTAGAGATAGCCCATTTCGTGCATCCAACGAATTATACAAGAAGAGAAGGAGTCACGTGTTATAGAAGACCGCAGAGCTCCTCAAAAATATTTGAAGGTTTGGCCTAGACTCTATCAACAATGAAATGTTCTGATACAGTAATATCCCATAAACATGTACTTGGCAAAAAGGAAAGATCAGACACAGATTGTCAGATGCAGTTCTCCAATCTAGGAAGGAAAACAAATCCACTGAAGCTTCCAACTCTGTGGTGACCCCAATAGCTTCTGATGTTACTGAGAATCTAAAACACTTCCTGTAATGTGGCTGCCAGAACTGCCCACAGTAATCTGTCTCTGGCCTAACCAATGGCATGTTTAACTCTTATTGTGTCACCTCGATGAATGAACACTATGACTACAGTCCCGTGTGATTTCTTAACTGGCTATTATACTGTCCAGTCACATTCAGGGATGTGTGGCGAAACACCCTCTGACCTCCCTCGTGTTCTGCTATTTATTGAATTCTCCCCTGTCTAGTTCCTTCATCCAAGGTGCATCACATCCTATTTATCAATATTCCATTCCATCTGCCATTGATCTGACCATCTGACCATTCCACCTGTATCTTCCCGTAACATAAGGCTTTCCTCCTCACTGCCAACCACCTGGCAAATCTTTGTGTCAAACACAAAATTACTTATTACGCTCAGCCCCCACTCCCCACCGCCCCATCCACATTAATATTTACATCATTTATGAATACCACAAATAATTAGATACATTACACTTCTCGCTGTGGTACACCACCAGACACTGGTCTATCGCTACAACCTTCCCTGTGACTTGGGGCCACATAGCAGTTGTCCAGTCCTCTAGCACCTCCTTTGTGTGGTCAGATTCGACTAAAACATTTAGGTCAGGACATTTCCTCTCTTGTCTCCAACAACATCCTGCGATACAACTCATCTGGACTTTACATCATCCAAAACCATTAATCCCAAATTGCATCTTATATAAATCTGCTCAAGAACTTCCCAGTCCATCTTCTTGAATTCTGTACCTGCATCTTCCTTTCTCAAATAAAACAGATGTGAAGCTCTCATGTCACAGTCTATCAATGTTCCCCGGTTTCACATCCTGATTACCCCATTGGTTTCGATATGGGTCCGAATTTTTTCCTGGTTATTCTGTTCAGCTTGTTTTTGTAGAACATCTTGGGTTCCCCCTAACATTGCCTGCTGCACTTTTCCATGCCCCTGTATTAGTCAGTCTGCTGTGGGTGAATTTTCTAAGTTTCCCTGAGATCACCTCTCATTCTTTGAAACAGTACATAACACAGGTATAATCTCATCCACACTGCATGCAGTCTGTGCAGAAGCCTTTACTTCGATATTCCAATTTCCGTTAATTGAAGGCCAACTTCACTTTTACCTTTCCGTTTCCCAAATTCGCCCCTGAACCACGTTGGTTCAATTTTATTTACTATTCACTTTCTGAACTCTCAAACATCCACCTGAATATCTAACTGTATCACATCCAATAGTTCTCCATTGTCTCCCCCTACAAGAAACATCTTCAAACCATTTCAAAAAAAGTTTGTTAACAGTGATTATTAGGGTGAGATCCAAGATGGCGGTGATCCAGTAGGTCTGCCCTGCTGAGCTCTGCACCAGAACCCAGACAAAGTTTTGCATTCACCATCTCTTTCTTCCCTATTGTGGTAAAATCGGAGGTTTTTGATCCCCAGTATTGCTCTATGCCATTTTCAGTGTGTAACGGAAAATAGCTAAGGGAAAAGGATCATGAGGATCACAACCAGCAGAGCACTTCAGCAATGGATACACCCGCGGCTGTGACGTCGGCCTCAGCGAACGCTCCAGGAGACTTATCTGTGGAGTAGAGCCTGGCCTCAGAGTTCAGAGCTTGCGAGAGAAGATTGATTCAGCGATGGAGGAGACCTGAACCCGGCTGGAACTGATCTCAGCCAAGCTGCAGAAGCCGGATCAGGAGACCCAGCGTCTCGGGCCGTGCATCGTCGAGGTGGAACAGCGGATCGCGGCTTTGGAAACCATGGCAAAATCCTCTGCGGGTCGTGTCGAAGCCCTGGAATGGTAGCTAAGGGCCTTAGTAGAGTAGGTCAACGACCTCGAAAATCAGGGCCATCAGAAGAACATCAGCCTGGTCGGGCTGCCAGAACGAGAAGAAAATGGCCAGCTCGTCAACTTCTTTTCATTTCTCTCACTTACCGCCGAATGAGAAAGTGGGTTTGGGGATGGTGGGGGTGGTTACATTTTGTTTCACCCAGACTGCCTGAGGTCAAAGTATGGATGGGACAAATTTAATTTTCTTGTTGTAAGACGCATGCAACTTTTGAAAACATTGTTTTGCCTGGATTTGATGAGTGGCTTCAGCTCAGAAGAGCCATGGGGGATTAATGGGTAATATGTACACCCTCTGCAGGAAGGTGGGATCTCTCCACTTATTTGTGTTATATGTTGGCTCATTTTAGAAATATTTGTGAGAAGTTTTGATTTGGTTGTTATTGTAGTTATAGTTTCAAGTTGGTATGAACTGTTTACTGCTTTCACTTGACGTGCTATAAATGGGTTCTTCTCCATCAAGGCTGCCCCATCAAGGCAGCTGGTGGACCTGAATAGGGAGCTGCTTGGGTGGATGTTTGAGATGTATTCACCCTGAAGGTAGGGGCTTCACCTTTTTTTCTAACCCACGTAAGTGCTATACCAGGATTGACATATTTTTTTGCCCCATTGGACTTTTTTTAATGGGTCATGGGCTGCTTCGGATAGTTATGGCTAACTGCTTGTTTAATGGTGCACGTGGAACCTTAAGGAGAGTCACTCGCCAATTAAGAGAAAAAGATACTTCCAAGCCTCAGAAAGGAAGGGGTCAATGTAGCCTTGCTGCAAGAAACACATCTAACTGATAAGGAGCACTTAAAGTTACAGCAGGGAAGGTTCGGTCCGGTGTTTGTTTCATCCTTTAATTCGAAAAGTAGAAGAGTAGCTTCACTCATTCATACAAACCTTCCGCTTCAGTTGTTTGATCAAATTAATGACGAACGTGAGTGGTTTCTGATCCTTAACGCTTTAATACATGGAGAGGAATATGGGACATTGTATAATATTGCCCCACCACACCCCCTCAAATGCACACTCCAGGTTGATGACCCTTGGGGAACATTGTACAATTAAAAGGGAGACTTTAACCGACTTATGAACCCCGAAGTGGATAGGATATCAAGGGGTCTCGCGGATATTTCCCAGCCATCAATGCAGCTGGTGAACCTGAACAGGGAGCTGCTTTGGTGAACGTTTGAGATGTCTTCACCCTGAAGGTAGGGGCTTCACCTTTTTTTCTAACCCACATAAGTGCTATACCAGGATTGACATATTTTTTGCCCCATTGGACTTTTTAAATTCGTGTTGCCCTGCAAAATTCTGATCATGCAGCAGTGAACCTGGATGTTAAGGCTGATGGTGATGGGACAGGCTCACAGCACTGGCGCATGGATCCTTGCCTCCTGAAAGATAGCAAATTCATTGAGTACTTTTCGCGGGAATTGAAGTTTTTATTGGGACATTAACTTGGGTACGGGCAGTAACCCATGTGTGTTCTGGAAGACTGCCAAGGCCTATGTAAGGGGTTTGATTATTTCTTACTCGGTGACTCGGAAGCGGCAGAAGGGACAGCAGTAGCGTATGCTCAAGGCTTGGCTGAAGGCAGCTGATACAGCATTCTTTGACAGACTGTCTGTAACTAAGTTGCAGCAGATTACAGCCCTCTGGGCTGCTCTGAACACTGCGCTCACTGAGACACAAAGAGGGAGATGTCCTTTGCGAAACAGAGGTTATTCGAGTATGGTCCTAAACTGAGAAGGTATTTGGCGCACTTGGCCAGAAAGAAGAGTGCCCCAAATCTATTACACCCATTAGAGAGGGTGCTGGTACTATCACCTGCCGTCCCAAAAGGGTTAATGCAGCATTCAGAAAGTTCTACTCTGGGTTGCTCCAGTCAGAGGATTGTGCGGACAGATTGGTGAAAACGGAGTCATTTTTAAGACCCTGGACCTCCCAGGTATAACTTCAGAGCAGGAGTCTCTTTTGAATGCCCCGTGACATCCAAGAGATACAGGATGCGATAAGGCAGCTCCAGAGTGGCAAACCGATCAGCCAGATGGCTTGTGGAGTGAGATTTATTAGGAGTTCATAGACATGATGGCTGGGCCAATGTTGGATATATTCAATTATACTTGTGGTCAGGGCTGCCTCCCATCCTCTCAGAGAGAAGCAAACATTTCTCTTGTTCTCAAGAGAGGGAAAGCCCCAGAGGATTGCCTATTCATATAGGCCTATACAGTTATTAAACGTGGAATTTAAAATTTTGTCGAAAATGCTAGCGTTGAGGCTGGAGAAGATATTGTCCTTCATTGTGAAAGAGGACCAGACACGTTTTATTAGGAGTCACAGGTCCCCTATTAATATTAGGAGAGTGCAAAATATGGTTCAGGTGTGCCAACAAGGTCGATTCCAGGCTTGGTAGTCTCGCTGGATGCAGAGAAAGCATTTGCTTGGGTGTAGTGGCCGTACCTCTTTTATGTCTTGGAACTGTTTTGCCTTGGAGGAGTTTTTGCCTGTTGGATGGCAGAATTATATAGTGACGCAACAGCCACAGGAGTTCTCACTAATGGTATAAGGTCTAATGGTATAATTTTAGCATCGGCAGAGGTTCCCCTTTCGCCGTTATTATTTGCATTGGTGATTGAGCCGTTGGCAGAGGCCACCCAGAGGGGCCCCACTATAACTGAACGGGTGGTAGGGTCAGGAAGGCATGACATCATCCTTATATAGATGACGTTCTTCAGTCTCTACCTAACCTGATGATATCTTTGACCTGTTTTAAAGAAGTGATTGATTTATTTGAATCTATCTCGGGGTATAACATCAACTTTATGAAATCGGACGCCATGCCTGTTGGGGTGTTATTCGAGTACCTGATCATGGGGGGTGCAATCCGATTCCCTTTCAGATGGTCACAAGAAGGTCTCCTCTATTTCGGCATTTTTATCACACCGGCCTTCAGTCAATTATATAAAGCAAACTTCGTGCAAGTGCTCGAGAAGATAAGACAGGACCTTCGGCTCTGGGAAGATATTCCAATATCCTGTTGGGTAGAATACCTCCATTAAAATGGAGGTTAAAATGAATGCACTTCCTCGTTTCTTCTATCCCATGCGAATGGTCCTTTTGATGCTCTCCAGGTCGGTTCTATGGAGGCTTTACAGTTGGTTAAGCTTGTTTATCTGGCACCACAGGTGGCCACTTATGAAGCTCGCCAAATTGCAGCTTCTGCAGGAGATTAAGGGTGTGAATTTTCTGGACTTTAAGAAATATCAACTAGGTTCCCTGCAATCGGATGTGGCTGATTGAGCTTGCAAAGACCTGCGGTCAGTTTGGCTGGACATTGAGGCATCCCAGGCAAAATGTCCCCTCATTAATCTGTTGTTCATGGACAAGACGAGGATTGTTATGATCCATTGCAGAAATCCAATTGTCCTTAAAATAGTTAAAGCCTGGAAAATGATGGGACAAAGTGAGGGCAATTTACAAAAATAAACTTCCCCTTTTATTCCCATTGTAGGATTGGTCAGATTCCAGCTGGGATTGAGGGATTATGGCTTTCGGCTGTGGGAGTCCAGAGGAGTTTCCTGTTTCAGAGAATTATTTGACGTGGTGGTCATGGTGGTTTTAGAGCAGCTGAGCCAGAAATATGAGTTATCTTGGAAGGGCCACTTTCATTTCTTTCAGATGAGGAACTTTAGACTGAAAAAAAAGACTGCATTAATGGTTAGTCCCCATAGGTCGGAAATGGAGCGAAGAGTGCTTCGGTCCACAGGTGCTCTCTCGGTCAGCACCCTCTATCCTTTATTAAGAGGTAGTGTCTCAAAGGATATAGAGCGGCTGCATGGAATCTGGGCTCAGGAATTGTGGGTGGAGATCTCACCAGAGGAGTGGGAAGATGTTTGGGAGACCGTAAGGAAGATTTCAATTTGCAATAGGACGTAGGCTATGCAGTTAAAGGTACTCCACAGGGTTTAATTGACACCCGAGCAGCTTGTCAAATTTAAGACAGGAGCGTCGCCAATATGCCCCAAATGTACAATAGATGTTGGTATACTTACTTATTGCTTGTGATCATGCCACAAGCTTCGTAGGTATTGGTGCACAATAGCAAGTGTTTTGGAAGGGGTTTTGGGAACCGAGGTCAAGGCGAACCCTCCTCTTGGGATCACTGAACCTTCCCTCTTTGGACTTGCATAGGAATAAATTGTTTCGTATTCTTTCATTTTGTGCGAGGAAGAACATTCTGATGAACTGGGTTCCAGGAAAGCTCCCAGGACTCTGATCGTGGTGTAAATTAGTTATGGAGCCCACCCCGCTGGACTTCCTTACTAGTATGGGCATCAGAAAAATGAACACTGTTGTAGGACGTGGCGGCCCTATTTCAACCATATAGGCATGGTTTTGTTGGCTATATTGGTCAGAACATTTATGTAACAGTGAGGGCTCTGAGAGGAAGAATTCTGAAAAAATACGGGTATGGCAACACATGCTACCGGTGATGGGGAACTTTGGTTGGATTGTACTGGGTGTTGCAACTTCATGTAATTTAATTTAATTTGCATTGGTTCAGCTCGGTTTAATCTATGTTTTGTTTTGATTTTGTTTTGACATCAGCCCATTGATTTTGTGCACAGGGAAGATAAAGAGTCCATTCAGCCACTCATGCCTCTTACACAGCAACCAGAGTAGGTCATTTCACACCATGTGTCAATTATACAAGATTGGAGGGAACGAAGAGAATATATAGAGGTGAGAATTCAACCTGATCACATTCACGATGGAATATAAAGTAGTGAGAAAACTGCTTTAATTTAAGAAAATTGTTAAAATCGTTTATTCAGGAATTAATGAAAGGACATTTGCCGAGTCAAGCCACAATCTATCAGAATCAACATAATTTTACAAAGGATAAATCGTATTTTCATTATTTATTTGAGTCTTTAAGAGTGTGAAAAGCAAGCTGCATAATGGGGATCCTGGAGATGTAAAATCAGGACTTGCAGAAGACATTGAATAAGGTGTGCACTAAAGATCAATCTGCAGAATAAGATCACATATGGTTAGAAGTAATTTATTCACTTGGATATCGGATTGGCGAAATAAAGAATTGCATTGAGTTGGAATAACTGGTTCATTTTCTGTTTCCAAAAATACCATAGGGCTCAGTCCCCAGGCCCCAACTATTAGCAACCAATACTATCACTTATTTGAGGGGATGGACATACTATAATCAGTTTTTCAGAAGACACTGACTCAGGTGATAAAATGTAATGAATGGTTAAGGATAGGTTGGGCCATTATTTGGCAGATGAAATGAAACAATGAAAAGTATGAAGCCGTTTTGGTCTGGGTAACAGAAAGGCAACTTACTATCCAAACAGAGGGAATCTATGTAGTGCTTAGGTACAGAGGGATCTGGTACCCTCATCCATATTGCAAAAAACACAGATGCTGGTGTAGCAGATAATGAGCTGAAAATGTGTTGCTGGAAAAGCGCAGCCGGTCAGGCAGCATCCAGGGAACAGGAGAATCGACGTTCTTGGCATAAGCCCTTCTTCAGGAAGCCCTCAATTCTCCTGTTCCATGGATGCTGCCAGACCTGCTGCGCTTTTCCAGCAACACATTTTCAGCTCTGATATCCAGCATCTGCAGTCCTCACTTTCTCCTAGTAGATAATGAGAAAGGCGACTGCAAATTTGGCATTTATTTCTGAAAGAATAGATTATAAAGCGAGGGACATGTTTCTACAATAATGACAGTCATTTGTGAGATCGCAATTGAGTACTGTTTGCAGTTTTGGTGTCCTGACTGCAGGAGGATGTAATTACCATGGAGGCAGATCATAAGAGGTTTACTAGACTGATTCCAGAGATAAGGAGTTTGTCCTCTGAATAGAGATTGAGCAATTCAGGCCTATACTCTGTGGAGTGTGGAATATAGGAGGAGATATCTCTTAGGACTGGACAATGCTAAAGGTGATTGATAATGTCGACATGCATTGGGTATTTCGTCATGTGAGGCAATCTACAACAAGAGATCATAGTTTTAGGATAAGTGGAGATGAATTAAAACAGTGATGATAGAACATCTATCAAAAGATTTTAAACCAGTGTAATTCACTGTTCCAGAGTGCAGTGGATGCTGGGATATTGAGTAACTGAAGGGATATGGAGAGTGGGCCGGAAAGTGGGACTGAGACCAAGATGACATCCGCCATGATTATATTCAATGGTGGAGCAGGCTGACATCAGCCATGATTGTATTCAATGATGAAGCAGGCTGATTTCACATATGATTGTATTCAGTAGTGGAGCGGCTGACATCAGATCAGATTGTATTCAATGATGGAACAGGCTAACATTAGATATGATTGTATTCAATAGTGGAAAGAGCTGACATCAGATATAATTGTATTCAGTGGTGGAGCAGGCTGACATCACATATGATTGCATTCATTGGTGGAGAGCACTGACATCAGCCATGCTTGTATTCAATGGTGGAGCAGGCTGACATCAGCCATGATTGTATTCAATGATGAAGCAGGCTGATTTCACATATGATTGTATTCAGTAGTGGAGCGGCTGACATCAGATCAGATTGTATTCAATGATGGAACAGGCTAACATTAGATATGATTGTATTCAATAGTGGAAAGAGCTGACATCAGATATAATTGTATTCAGTGGTGGAGCAGGCTGACATCACATATGATTGCATTCATTGGTGGAGAGCACTGACATCAGCCATGCTTGTATTCAATGGTGGAACAGGCTGACATCAGAAATGATTGTTTTCAATGATGGAGCAGGCTGGAAGAGCTGGATTGCTGACTGATGTTCCTCGTCCTTATTCAGCACTTCGAATGTGTTACACAGGAATGGAGGAGGACTGGTTATCAGACGGAAAGCAGGCACTCCGGATAAATCAGATTTAATCAGTTTAAAAGAATGTAACCAGTAGGGTCACACAGTGACCAGTACAGGGTCCTCAGCTATTTACCATCTATATCAATGATCTAAAGGAGTGGAACAAATGTACTGTAACTAGGTTTGCCAATGGAACTAAGATAAGCAGGAAATTAAATGATCAATGGAAGTTGTAGAGTCTGTAAATGGATATGGACAAGTTAATCAATGGATTAAAGTTTGGCAGGTGGGATTTAATGTCATATATAACCTGTCATTTTCTTCCAGGAAGAACGGCAGGCAGTATGTTACTGAAATACAGAGGGATTACTGGACTTAGTGAGACCATGTGTACTGGAGGGTTCACTCAGAGCCGTTCAGACATGGCATGTGTTGCTTCATCACCCTGATTGTCTGCTGCCTGATGTTCCCAGCGAGCCTATTGCTCTCATCCACCATACATAAGGTTGAGGAGGTAAGGGTGAGACAGTGCTCTAGAAGTTTGCAAGAGTGGAACTGAAGAATGAACTCAGGAGAGATAAAAGTGTGCATGATAAAGGCTTGGCAGGTAGAATTAAGGTAAAACCTAAGACGTTCTACACTTATGTTAGGAACAAGAGGATGGCAGAGTAGGGCTGATCAGTGATAGTGGAGGAAACTTGCGCCAGGAGTCGGAGGAGGTAGGGGAGGTTCTAAATGAAGGTTTGCTTCAGTTTTCACTAATGAGAGGGAACTTGACGCTTCTGAGGACAGCAAGAAACAGGTGGATATGCTAGAACAGGAGGATGTGTTGAAAACTTTGAGAAATACATGGATAGATAAATTTATTTGGCTAAACAGGAAATGCCCTAGGGTACTACAGGAAGCTGCGCATTTTGCAATGATATTTGCATTCTCACTGTACACTGGAGTCGTGCCAGATGACAGGAGGCTGGCAAAAGTTAATGCCTGGTTCAAGAAATGGAATAGGGTTAATCCTGGGAATTATTGGCCAACCAGTCTTACACCAGTAACGGGAAAAGTATTGGAGAGGATTTGAGAGACAGGATTTATGAATACTTGGAAAATTATAAATGATTAGAGACAGTCAACATGGCTTTGTGAGGAGCAGGTCATGCCTCATAGAACTTATTGAATTCCTTTAGGATGTGACAAAACACGTTGATGAATTAGAACAGTGGATGTGGTAATAATGAATTTTAACAAGGCGTTTGATAAAGTTATCCACGGTAAGCTCATTCACAAGATAAGGAGGCATGGCTCACAGGGAGGTCTGGATGTCTGGATGCAGAATTGGCTGGCCCACAGAAGACAGAAGGTGGTGGTAGATGGAACAGATCCCGCCTGGAGCTTGGTGACTAGCTTGGTGATCTGTTCTGCGACATCTGCTCTTTGTGATTTTTTTTATAAGAGAGTTGGATGACGAATTGGAAGGGTGGGTTCATAGGTTCGCCGATGTCACGAACTTTGGTGGAGTTGGTGGTTAGTATGGAGGGCTCTTGTAGGTTGCAACCGGACATTGACAGAATTGAGCTGATGAGTGACAGATTGAGATAATCTGGAAAAGCGGGATCTTGGGGTCCATGTCTATAGATCCTCAAATTTGCCATCCAGCTTGATGTTGTTGTTTCGAAGGCGTATGATGTGTTGGCTTTCACAGCCGGGGAGCTCAGTTTCAGAGCTGTGAGGTTATGCTGCAGCTCTATAATCCCACTGTTTAACCCACTGTGATGAAGTTGAATGCTGTTCTGCATTGAGAGTTTGCAAGTACTTGTCATATGACCAGCTAATATTTTCAAAGTTTACTGGACTGAAACTATGTAACATCTGGCTGTGAAACAGATATATTGAGATTTGGATGCTCCTTTGACAACTATTCGACTACAGCCACTGTCTGGTTTATGTAATTTTAATACAGTTTTTCTTTAATTGGAAGAGTATATTGTTAAAGGTGGAGGAAGATAACAGTTCCGAGAAAGGGAAGCTTAGAGTTGAGAATAACTGTTGTTGTTCAATGTTCACTTTTAGAATTAAGGAATACATTGATATTATTTCCTGATTATTAGCGGAATTTGCGAGCTCTCTGTCACTCGAATTTAACAGATTATGAGCGAGGTGAGCTTTTCTGAGTGTTTGGTTTCATTAACAGAAGGGTTCATCGCCGTGTCATAACACCACACTTGTAATACCGTGTTCTAGTCACCTCATTAAAGGAATGAGGTGGAAGATATAGAGAGGTTGCAGAGAATTACCTATGGAACAGCAGAAAGATTGACACAAGCCACACAGAGTGAGTGAAATATTGAGAAAGTCACCACGTGAAAAAATAAACACTGGCAGATTCCCGATGTCTATTTAAACATCAGTGTGGCACTGGGTGTAGTACATCTGTATTGATGATTGGGTATCTGTGTGTGCATGTGCAGCTGTGTATTGGTATTTGTCTATGTGTGCATGTATGAGTATATGTGCTATTGCATCAGTCTCCGTGTGTGTCTGTGCATCTATGTTCATCTCTGTGTGTCTCTGCTTGTTTGATTTTGTCACTGTGAGTATCTGTGTTTCTGCATTCATCGCTGTGTATATCTGCATATCTGTATTTGTCTCTGTGTGTATCTGCATGTCTGTATTTGTCTCAGTGCGTATCTACATGCCTGTATTTATGTCTGTGTGCAGCTGCTTGTCTGTATTCGTCTCTGTGTGTATCTGACTGTCTGTATTCACCTCTGTTTGTATCTGCGTGACTCTATTCGTCTCTGTGCGTATCTGCCTATCTCTGTGTGTATCAGCGCATCTGTTTTTGTCTCTGTATATCGATTTATCTGTGTTCAGCTCTGTGTGTATACGTGTATCTGTATTCGTCTCTGTTGGTATCTCTGTGACTTTATTCATCTCTGTGTGTAACTGCGTGTCTATATTCGTCTTTCTGTGTATCTGTGTGTCGGTATTCATCTCTGTGCATCTGCGTGCCTGTATCCATCTGTGTGTGTCATTAATTCATCTCTGTGTGTATCTGGGAGACTCTATGTGTGTCTGCGCGTCTGTGTTTGTCTCTGTGTGTATCTGTGTGTCTGTTTTCATCTCTGTGTCTATTTGTGTGACTCTATTCGTCTCTGTGTGTATCTGCGTGTTTGTGTTTGTCTATGTGTGTCTCTGCATGTCTGTATTCATCTTGCGTGTATCTGCATGTCTCTATCCATCTCTGTATATCTGCGTGTTTCTGTGAGTAACTTCGTGTCTGCATCCGTCTCTGCGTATTTGTGTGCCTACATTCATGTCTGTATCTGTGTGTGTGTATTTGTCTCTATGTCTATCTGCATGCCTGTATACATATCTGTATCTGCATGTCTGTGTTTGTCTCTATGTCTATCTGCATGCCTGTATTCATGTGTGAATATCTGTGTGTCTGTATTCGTCTCTGTGTGTAGCTGCGGGTCTGTGTTTGTCTCTGTGTGTATCCATGTGTCTGTATTCATCCCTATGGGCATCTGTGTGAGTTTAATCCTCTGTGTGCATCTGCGTGTCTACATTTGTCTCTGTGTGTATCTGCGTGTCTATATTCATATCTGTATCTGCGTGTCTGTATTCGTCTCTAAGTGCATCTGCGTGCCTGTATTCATCTCTGTTGTGTATCTGCCTGTCTGTATTTGTCTCTGTGTGCCTGTATTTGTTTCTGTGTGTCGCTGCACGTCTGTATTCGTCTCTCTGTGCGCCTGTGCACCTGCATTCATCTCTGTGTCTCTGTATTTGTCTCTTTGTGTATTTGCGTGTCTGTTTTTATCTCTGTCTTTTGTCTGCGTGCCTGTATTCGTCTGTCTGTGTATCTGTGTGTCCATGTGCACAGAGGATCGGTCGGCTCTCTGGTGTTTAAAGTGATGCAATTTCCCCCTCTGCTGGCCTTCACACTCCTCTGCGTTGACAGCGCCACAGGTTGACAACCATCAGGGAATTCAGTCTGGGAGGGAGTGGGAGGGAGGCAGCTCATAGCGCCATCCAAATTGACAGAACCATCTGCACACGCACACACACACAGTTTGGAATATGGAGAATTGTAATCATACTGAGGACCCTTAGAGTGGAGAATGTTCATGTAAAGTTTTGTCTATGGTCGCTCTGCAATATGGAAGTGATTTGTCTTTGAAGATTATTCATGACAAGGAGTGCACAAGTTAAAGAATGTTTCCACCGCAAATGCTTCCAAGCAAGGTTAACGGAACAATTTGTAAGTCAATGCAATGAATATATTACACTTTCATTATCTTGAAATGTTTTACAATATACTCCTAAAAATTATAAATGAAAAAAGATTGAAAAGTCCTGAAACTGACACAGTGGTGGTGATAATATCTCAGGAAAGATCTCGCTAGGTATCACACGAAACTGGTCTGTGCTTTAAAGACGCTATTTGAAAAACCAAACAGCCATGTAATGTGAGAGATTGACAGTATGTGATGTTCTCTGAAAGAAACAAAATAAAACTGACACTAGTGCAAAGGCATGGGGAGGCGAGCAGAGGGTGGCATTGCATAACTATAAACTTAACAGGGACAGACGTAGAGGTATGGGGGTGGTGAGGGGTTGATCTCAATTTAAATGGATTTACCCTAAAAAACGGCAAGACATCGTCTCACGGAGATACACACAAACATACGTTAAACACGTTAAACACACAACACATATACATACAGATATAGACACACAAACAAACACACACACTCCTGCACACAGTTTCTTTAAGATAAGTTGAATAAGCTTTTCATTAATTCGGGAGTCAATGGTCATTTAGCGAAGGCAGGAGAATGTCGGTGAGATCCAATGACACAGCAGATCCACTGGGCCAAGCGGCCGGATTCTGCTCCATTTTCCCAGTTTCAGGAGAGGGTCACTTTCAAAGGTTGAATTTGATTGCAGACTACAGGGTTAAAGGTAGGATTCTTGGCAGTGTGGAGGAACAAAGGGATCTTGGGGTCCACGTCGGTAGATCACTCAAAGTTGCCAAAACCCTCAAGGTGATAGGGCTGTTAAGAATGCGTGTGATGTGTTGGCTTTCATAAGCTGGGGGATTGAGTTAAGAGCTGCGAGGTTATGCTGCAGCGCCATAGAGGCCTGGTTAGACCACACTTGGAATATTGTGTTGAGTTCTGTTCGCCCCATTAAAGGAAGGATGTGGAACCTTTAGAAGGGGTGAAGACGTGAGTTCCCAGCACGTTGCCTGTCCTATAGGGCATGTCTTATGAAGAAGGTTTGAGGGAGCTTTAGCGTTTCTCATTAGAGTAAAGAAGGATGAACAGTGAGTTGACAGAGGTGTGCAAGATGATGAGAGGCACAGATAGAATGGATAAGTAGAGTCTTTTTTCATAGGGTAGAAATGGCTAAAACGAGGAAAATATAACTTTAATGTGATTGGAGGAAGGTTTTGGGGAGATGTCAGAGGCAGATTGTTTACACAGGTAGTGATAGGTGCGTGGAATGCACTGCCAGCAGTGGTCGTAGAATTAGCTACATTAGGGATATTCAAGTAACTCTTGGATAGGCACATAGATGATAATAGGATGAAGGCTCTGCAGTTTAGTTTAATCTTAGAGTAGGATAAAAGGTCGGCACACCATTGAGGGCTGAAGGGCTCTTACTGTGCTGTACTGTTCAATGTTCGCAGTTCTAATTTCTTGAACTCATGTGAAAATATTGTACCTGGAATTCCTTTAACTTGAGTGGAGGTTAATCTGGTCAGTACTTGATTGTCAAGGGTTAATGGAAATTTGGGGAGGTTTGAGGGGAGGAATGGTCTATATCTGTTCGTAATTGTTGTGTCAAAAGAATGATAATTGGTTTGAGGGGAACGTATTTTGAGAATAAGGGCATTCCTATTTCAGACTGGGAAAGGGATGTTCCTTTCTCTTTAGGTTTGTGTGGTCTGTGGTCTTCTCATACCCAAGGAGCAGTGAAGACTGGGTTACTGAAAACACTCAAGGAGGAGTTATATAGATCATTGATGAACAAGAGAATCAATGATTGTTGGGAACAGACAAGAAAGGGATGCTTAGTTGCAATCACATTAACAATGTCCATTCTGAATTGTGCAGCAGGCTCGAGGGGCTGAATGGCCACCTGCTGCTCTTGCTTCTTGTGTTGTTCACTCACTCAACCCCACAATGCTGTTACAGAAGGTGAGGAAGATCGCATTCAGCCATTCTGGATCGACTCAATGAGACATGAGGAGGCTATTCTGTCCCTCTAAGGATTTACACAGGAATAGTGTAGGGGGTAGTGTAATTTTTAAACGGTTAGCTGCCTTTTAGTCTTTTCTACCTCATAGTAAACACAAGCAGACACTCAACTGTTGCCGGACCTCCCCCACGTTTATATGAATGAAACAGTTGTAACAGCTTTCCTCGATAGTTGAGAGGCCGCCCTTAACCACAGTTGTACAACATCATCCATATAAGGGAAGAATGGGAAGCTCAAACACTGATTGGCCAAGTGAATGATAAAAGAATCCCAGGCACCAGAACCCAAAAAAGGAAAACAGTGGGGAATCCGAGCACTCGTTGGTCAAGGCAGCAGTAGTAAACCCAGCCCACATATACATGTATATAATGTGTGGAGATTACTATGCTTGTGTGTGTGTACCTTTGGGAACAGCACCCGACTTTGCAAAGTTGAATGAAAAGTTTTGGACTGACTCCTCCGTGTCTTTGTTCCTGGGAAGGGAAATGAAAAGTGCCGTAGATGGGGCTGGATAGCTACCTATCTCGCACAATTGGGGGCTCCTCCGGGATGAAAGAATTATTGCCGGGGGGGGCAGTCTCTTCGGCTCACGGATCAAGCCTGATTACAACAAAGACGCGTCTAGTATATATTTATACTTCTCACTGATCGGCTTGGTCCGTTGGCCGTCGGCCAAGGGACGATGTGACCCGGCTCATTTAAAAATAATTTTGAATCCTGGAAAAGGAACACACGGACGAGTGCTGGGACGACCGGTTAGTGACTATACACGGGGGTACACACATTTAAAAAGGCCAGACAACTCCGTGCACGGATCAAGGTAAGAGATTCTTTTGTTCTTCCTTGTTGGCCGCGTGGTTTTGACGGTCATCTGTGAAAACGCTTTGGGCGTTTAAGACCAGGACTGAAGATAAACCACGGGAAATTGTGGTTTTGACGGTCATCTGTGAAAACGCTTTGGGCGTTTAAGACCAGGACTGAAGATAAACCACGGGAAATTGTGGTTTTGACGGTCATCTGTGAAAACGCTTTGGGCGTTTAAGACCAGGACCGAAGATAAACCATGGGAAATCAGACTTCTAGATTTACTAAGGAAAAGTCAGGGAAGACTGCAAATGGGAAAGAAATACCCCCCGATAGTCCATTAGGTCGGAAGTTAAGTCTATGGACGGACAGTAGTAGAACGAAGGACTTAAAGAAAGAGACCATGATAAAATATTGTTGTTTTATATGGTCCAAAGAACCTATCCGCGCCCCCTCGGTAGTTTGGCCCGAGTATGGGTCTGATGAAGACTGGGTGTGTCAAATCCTAAATGTATATGTTAACAGAAAACAACCGTTTGACCCAGAGGAGAGCAAATATGCCGCCGCCTGGTTGGCGGGAGACGGCGAGAGTCCCACGCGTCTCTATCCTCTGACTCCCCAAACAGACCCGAGGAAGCCCCAGAAGTCTTGGGACATCCTCACCGACGGTTTGCCACCGTCTTCCCCGCCCCCATATATACCACCCGCGCACGACCAGGCGTCCAGCGCGGACCTCCCTCCTGCGACGGATAATTCCGAGTCCCAGCAGGCTACGACCAGTGAGGAAGGGACTGCTGGGGGGTGTACAGGAGGGGGCACAGAACTCACCCCAGGCACTAGGAAATCAGTCCGACTCGAGATGCGGAGAGGTCGAGAAGAGGGATTGAGAGCTGGGAGGAGTGACAATATTGAACAGCTGAACCCCTGACGAGAGGTGCCGTTTGGGAACGAATGGACCGGGTTTGTAGTACAACCTTTAAATTCTGGGGATATCCGGCAACTCCGTAATGAACGACCCCGTCTACTGGACGACCCCGTCAGTGTGGGAATACAACTGGACCAATTTCTGGGGCCCAGTATATACACATGGGCTGAACTGCAGGCCATGATGAGAATACTATTTAATTACGATGAAATTGTTATGATCCGGAATAGTGCAATGGCCATTTGGGATAGGGAGCATCAGGACGGCCCTCAGCGTGGAGAGCAGAAGTACCCCTTAGAGGACCCCCGGTGGGATCATAACGACGCAGGGGGACGGGCCAATATGACAGACCTCAGAAGCCTTATAATCAGGGGAATCCAAACCTGCGTGCCCAAACAGCGGAATTTAGCAAAAGCATTTGAAGTTGGACAGAAAAAGGATGAATCCCCGAGTGAGTTTTTAGACAGTTTGCGGGAGTCCATGCGAAAGTATTCAGGTTTAGACCCTGATGGGGAAATAGGCAAGGGCATGCTTAACGTGCACTTTGTGACTAAGTCATGACCTGACATTCAGAAGAAATTACAGAAAGTGGAGGATTGGGCTGAAAAGGATGTTGCAGAATTATTACGGGAAGCACAGAAGGTGTACGTTCAGAGGGATGTAATAAGGGAGAAACATAAGACAAAAATGATGGTGGCAGCCGTACGGGAAGCTTGTAAGTCCACCGGAATGGGGGAGGGAGGTTATGGGGTGGAAAGAGGAACGTCGAAGAAAAGTTGGAGAGGGAGAGAAGCGAGACGGGGCAAAAGTGAGAGAGGAGGATCTTATGGAATTGAGCGCCCTCAGAAGGCCGGATGTTACCATTGCGGGAAACTGGGACACTTCAAAAGGGATTGTCCCGAGTTTAAAAGGGAAAGAGAGGGGATGTATGAAATGGAGTGTGAACAAATGGATTAGGGAAGTCAGGGGAGGATCGGAACACGGGCCTACCAAGAACCCCTGGTAAATTTACGGGTGGGCCCATTTAGACAAGATGTTACCTTCTTAGTTGACACAGGCGCTGGCAGGTCCTCAATTCCCCTCCATCCGAGGGGGGTTGGCTTCCAAGCTAAAACATTAAACATTTCAGGAGTTAAGGGTGGGGTTTTTAGTGCGAGAATATTCGAACCACAACCCTTGCGGCTGGAGGAGGAGGAACTCCAGGTTGAACTCCTTCACCTCCCCCATCTTCCCTATGGGTTGTTGGGACGGGATTTGATAGTCCGTTTCGGATTGCGAATAGAAGTGGGAGAAGAGGAAGAATTAGCCGTCACCATGTCATACCTTAGTGAGTCCCGATTGACAGAGATAGACCCTAGGGTTTGGGTCGCCAAAGGGAACCGGGGGGGACTCGCAATTCAACCTGTGGAGGTAAAATTAAAGCCCCAGAGCCCCGACGTCAGAGTGCGCCAATACCCCATCTCTTGGGAAGGGAGGCAGGGCCTGAAGACAGTTATGGAAGACCTAATAAAAGATGGATTGGTAGAGCCCTGTATGTCACGATACAATTCCCCAATCCTGCTGGTCCAGAAGTCGGATGGGAGTTACCGAATGGTCCAAGACCTAAGGGAGGTAAATAAAATTGTCCAAGTACGGCACCCTGTGGTACCGAACCCATACACTATTCTGGGGCGAATTCCCCCGGACCACGGCTGGTTTAGTGTTATAGACTTAAAGGATGCCTTCTGGGCGTGTCCCCTGGACAAGGACAGTAGGGATCTTTTTGCTTTTGAATGGGAGGATCCTGATACTGGCAGAAAACAACAGTACAGGTGGACCGTACTCCCCCAAGGATTCACTGAGTCCCCGACTCTGTTCGGGCAGATTCTGGAACAATTATTGGAGGGACTAACCTTGTCCCCGTCCCTTAAGCTTATACAATATGTGGACGATCTCCTTTTATCCGGACCGGCGGAGGAGGACGTCCTACTTGGGACTAATGCCCTGTTAAATTACCTAGCTGAGAAGGGGTTAAGAGTGAGTCAGAAGAAGCTCCAATATGTCGAGAAAGAGGTTAAGTACCTGGGACACTTGATAAGCCAGGGACAGAAACGAATAAGTCCGGAAAGAGTGCGGGCAATAATCGAACTAGGCCTCCCAACGACCAAGAGGGAGTTGCGGAAGTTCTTGGGACTCTTAGGCTATTGTCGGTTATGGATAGACGACTATGCCCCCCTTACTAAAGACTTGTACCTAAAACTCATTGAGGAGGCACCCAACAGAATAAAATGGGAGGAGGAGGAGAAAAAGTTAATTGAAATCCTAAAAGGAAAATTGATGGCCGCACCTGTTTTAAGCTTGCCGGATTTTAGTAAGACATTTCGCCTCTTTGTGAACTCCAGAAAGGGAACCGCTCTTGGAGTATTGACCCAGGACTGGGGGGGTAAAAGGAAGCCCGTGGCTTTCCTGTCAAAAATTCTGGATCCAGTCTCCCGAGGGTGGCCGGAGTGTGTCCAAGCGGTGGCAGCCACGGCAAAGCTGGTAGAGGAAAGCAGGAAGTTGACTTTTGGGGCCCCCTTGACAGTCACTACTCCCCACCAGGTTCGAACTATCCTGAATCAGAAGGCCGGGAGGTGGCTGACTGACTCGAGAATTCTGAAATATGAAGCCATATTGTTAGACCGAGAAGACCTCCGAATAGAAGTCGGGGGCTGCCAGAACCCGGCGGACTTTCTTTGGAAAGGGGAAGGGGAGGAGGAACTGGAACACTGCTGTTCAGACATAATAGAGTATCAGAGTAAAGTGAGGGAAGATCTGAGGGATACCCCCTTACATGCAGGTAGGCGGTGGTACATTGATGGGTCCTCTCGAGTGATAGATGGGAAGAGACACAACGGTTATGCAGTCATTAGTGAGACTGGTTGGGAATTAGTGGAAAGTGGACGGCTACCGAATGCCTGGTCCGCACAAACGTGCGAATTGTACGCCTTGCACCGGGCTCTGAGGAATTTAAAGGGAATAGCCGGGACAATCTACACTGACTCTAAGTATGCCTTTGGGGTAGTACACACCTTTGGGAAGATCTGGAAAGAAAGGGGAATGATAAATAGTAGAGGAAAGGAGTTGGTCCACGAGGAACTAGTAGCCATGATATTGGAGGATTTGTTGCTGCCACAAGAGATTGCTGTAGCACATGTGAAAGGACACCAGAAAGACGATAAAATAGAGACCCTGGGGAAACAATTGGCAGATGAACAGGCAAAATTGGCTGGGATGGGGAAGGAAGTAATAAACTGCCTGGTAAGGATTCCACAGATATCCGAAATTACCAAAGTGCCCACGTTTACTGACAAAGAAGAAACTCTTCTCGCGTCTCTGGGGGGTACAAAGGATAGGGAAGGCAAGTGGACCTTACCCGATGGCCGCCAGCTACTAAATCGACCGTTGACGCGGGACATTATTGCCCGTTTACACCAAGGGGGTCACTGGGGCTCCCAGGCACTGTGTGATGCCTTCCTGCACCGATATGCTCACCCTGGTCTGTACACGGTAGCCAAGCAGGTCACAGGAAATTGTATAACATGTCGAAAGATTAACAAAAGGGGGCTGCGGCAGCATGCAGGACAAGGGGGTAGGAGTCCGGCTTATAGGCCGTTTGAGTATGTCCAGGTAGATTACACTGAGCTCCCCCCCCATAGGTCGCCTGAAGTATCTATTAGTAGTGGTAGATCACCTGACAGGATGGGTGGAAGCTTTCCCCACTACCACGACAACGGCAACTCAGGTTAGCAAGATTCTACTCGAGCAAATCATCCCACGATTTGGGCTACCCCGCGCTATTGACTCTGACCAGGGGAGCCACTTCACCTCGACCGTCCTCCAGAATGTAGTGCAAGCAATGGGGATTGACTGGGATTTGCACACCCCCTGGCATCCCTCCTCCTCGGGCAAGGTCGAAAGAATGAACCAGACCATCAAAAAGCAGCTAACCAAGCTCACTAGTGAAATCGGCCTGCCTTGGACCAAATGCCTACCCCTTGCCCTGTTGCAAATTCGCACCCAGCCAAGGCGGGATTTGGGCGTCTCCCCTTTCGAAATGTTATTTGGCCTCCCGTTCCATGGGCCGAAGGGGGAACCTCCTGTATTTGAGTCTCGGGATATGTTTGTGCAAAAATATGTGGTGGCTCTGGGGTCTGCTCTATCTCGTTTACGCCAACAGGGACTTTTGGCACAGACGCCGCCCTTCGAGTTTGCGGTGCACACCGTCAAGCCGGGTCAGTGCGTCCTGATTAAAAGCTGGAAGCAACGTACCCTCGAACCAACTTGGGACGGTCCCTTCCTGGTACTTTTGACGACCGAAACGGCTGTCCGTACGGCCGAAAAGGGCTGGACACATTACACTCGAGTCAAGGGACCAGTGCCACAACCGACGGAGGACGAACGAACCTCTCTGACAAAGGCATCTAAGGAACAGAGACTCTGAGAACGAACTAATCGGACTTTGGCGAGTCTAAAGGAACTGTGCCCTCGGGCTACGGGTGTCGCGACAAAATGCGGTCAATCGTATTGTTAACTTGCTATGCCATTGTCCTTGGGCTGGGTCTTTGTGTTCGTGTTACCCAATTTGGCCTCCGGATGAAACAAATAGAGGACCGTCAGTGGTTCACCATCTCCGTGCTTGCCAACCAATCAACACAGACATTTAGCTTAGACCTTTGTGAGTTGGTGCCCTGTAGGACTAAAAGTCAACTGAATCAAACTAAGCAGAATCTAGAGAGAGAAAGGGGGTTCCAGGGTCAGACGTTAGTATTACAATTGTATGGTAGGGAAGGCCTAAGTAGGCTTCCAGCCCCCGGGGTCCAGGCTATGGTGTCAGTTGTCCGTGATCCCATCACCCCTGGACGGGATTGTGGGCAGAATCAGTGCAATCCGCTTTATCTGACCATAAAGAACTTGGAAAAGAACGAGGCGAGACTTAATAGAACAATACTGGGTATTAGAGTTGGGGGCCAGGCAGGATGGGGGGGGGAATGCAGCTGTGCTGCACGTATATCACGGTCATTGAAGCTGAGTCTGGGGGCTCATCCACCACTGATAAGCAGGAAAAGATTAGAATAATTGAAACGAGGAATTTGGAAAAGACCTTTGAAATAGAAACGGGATACGGGGAGGCGAATGCCTGGATGGAATAGGTCAAATATACTGTGAGGAGCATGAAAAAGAGTGATTGCTACGCATGCACGAGTGCCCGCCCTAACCCTCAGGTGGTCCCATTCCCGCTGGGATGGGAGAAATACCCACGAGCCATGGACTGCATGATAAGGCTGTACCAGGACCGAGAGGCCTGGAACGACCCCACTTGTCGACCCTTGAGTTTGAAGTTTCCCCCCGTCAGGTCTGAGGGGGCGCCCCGCCCGCCATCATTCTCAGGGGTAACGGGTACGCACCAGGCCTGTGTCTCTCGGACGGGACTACAGTGGGACGACGATGTGGGGACATTGACAAGTGCAGCGGATCAATCCGGCTGGTCAATGAAACTACCGGGGGCGGGAATTACTCCCACATTCATGTACCTAGGGCAGACCTCTGGTGGTACTGTGGTGGGAGGGTTCTGCGACCGACCCTGCCCCAAAAATGGATGGGCACTTGTGCGATCGTTCAATTGGCCATCCCATTCACCCTGGTATTCGAAAAACAAGAGCAACCCCGTTCTAGTGGAAGAACTGAGAGAGCTTTGGAGACCTCTTTCGATGATAACATATATTTAGATGCCATAGGGGTCCCCAGGGGTGTTCCTGACGAATACAAGGCGAGGAACCAGATAGCGGGGGGTTTTGAGTCGTCACTGTTCTGGTGGGTAACCATCAATAAGAACGTGGATTGGATTAATTATATTTACTACAATCAGCAGAGGTTCATTAATTATACCCAGGATGCAGTGAAAGGAATAGCAGAACAACTGGACGCCACTAGTAGGATGGCGTGGGAAAATAGGTTGGCCTTAGACATGATGTTGGCAGAGAAGGGGGGTGTTTGTGTCATGATAGGCACTCAGTGCTGCACTTTCATCCCCAACAACACAGCCCCTGATGGGTCCATCACCCGCGCCCTGGATGGACTCACCACATTGGCGGACGAACTGGCCGAAAACTCGGGCATCGACTCTGGCCTCACGGACTGGTTGGAAGCTTGGTTCGGTAAATGGACGGGGGTGGTCGTTCCCTTTCTTGTCTCATGTATAGTGGTGGCAGGGGTACTCACTGCCCTTGGGTGTTGCGTTATTCCCTGTGTCCGGGGATTAACTCAACGACTGATCGAAACCGCCCTTACTAAGAAGGATGTTCCCTATGGGCAGGTTGAACGAATAAATCTCGAGATGGAACAACGTGAATCCCTCTTGGGCGGGGGTAGTATTAGAGAAGGGCAGTTTGATGAACAAGCTCGGGAGTTATTAAATGCCCTGGAGAAGAAACTTACGGTTGAAAAATTACAGGCCGTAAGAAAAGACACGGGGGATTTGTAGGGGGTAGTGTAATTTTTAAACGGTTAGCTGCCTTTTAGTCTTTTCTACCTCATAGTAAACACAAGCAGACACTCGAAACTGTTGCCGGACCTCCCCCACGTTTATATGAATGAAACAGTTGTAACAGCTTTCCTCGATAGTTGAGAGGCCGCCCTTAACCACAGTTGTACAACATCATCCATATAAGGAAAGAACGGGAATCTCAAACACTGATTGGCCAAGTGAATAATAAAATAATCCCAGGCACCAGAACCCAAATAAGGAAAACAGTGGGGAATCCGAGCACTCGTTGGTCAAGACAGCAGTAGTAGACCCAGCCCACATATACATGTATATAATGTGTGGAGATTACTATGCTTGTGTGTGTGTACCTTTGGGAACAACACCCGACTTTGAAAAGTTGAATGAAAAAGTTTTGGACAGACTCCTCCGTGTCTTTGTTCCTGGGAAGGGAAATAAAAAGTGCTGTAGATGGGGCTGGATAGCCACTTATCTCGCACACCGTGATGTTATGCTGCAGCTGTACAGAGCCCTGGTAAGACCCCACTTGGAATATTGTGTTCAGTTTTGTTCCCTTCATTGCAGGAAGGATGTGGAAGCTTTAGAGAGGGTAAAGAGGAGATTTACCAGGATGCTGCCTGTACTGGAGGGCATGTCTTATGAAGAAAGGTTGAGGGAGCTAAGGCTTTTCTCATTGGAGTGAAGGAGGGTGAGGGGTGACTTGGTAGAGGTGAACAAGGTGATGAAAGTCAGAGATAGAGTGAATAGAGAGAGAGAGATTTTTTACCCTCATATAAATAGTTATTACAAGGGGGTATAATTTTCGGGTGGTTAGTGGATGGTTAAGGGGAGATTTCAGAGGTAGGTTCGTTTCATACAGAGTGGTGGCTGAGTGGAATGCACTGCCAGCGTGGCGGTAAAATTAGATGTATTAGGGACATTTAATATACTTCTGGATAGACACATGGATGATAATAAAACGAAGGGTATGGAGTTAGAGTCGAAGAGACGTACAATATGGAAACAGACACTTCAGTCCAACCTGTCCATGCTGACCAGATATCCCAACCCAATCTAGTCCCACCTGCCAGCACACGGTCCATATCCCTCCAAACCCCTACTATTCATATATCCATCCAAATACCTCTTAAATGTTCCAGTTGTACCAGTCTCCACCACATCCTCTGGCAGCCAATTTCATACACATACCACCCTCTATATGAAAACGTTTCCTCTTAGGGCTCTTTTATATCTTTCCCCTTTCATCTATAACCTATGCCCTCTAGTTCTGGACACCCCAAACCCAGGGAAAAGACTTTGTCTATTTACCCTATCCATGCCCCTCATAATTGTGTAAACCTCTATAAGGTTACCCCTCAGCCTCCGATGTTCCAGGGAAAACAGCCCCAGCCTGTTCAGCCTCTCCCGATAGCTCAAATCCTCCAGCCCTGGCAACATCCTTGTAAATCTTTTCTGAACCCTTTCAAGCTTTCCAATATCTTTCCGATAGTAAGGAAACCAAAATTGCACGCAATATTACAACAGTGGCCTAACCAATGTGTTGTACTCTCGCAACATGACCTCCCAACTCCTGTACTCAATACTATGAGCAATAAAGGAAAGCATAACAAACGCCTTCTTCACTATCATATCTATCTGTGACTCCAGTTTCAAGGTGCTATGAACCTGCACCCCAAGGGCTCTTGGTTCAGCAACACTCCCTAGGACCTTACCATTAATTGTATAAGTCCTGTTAAGATTTGCTTTCCCAAAATGCAGCACCTCGCATTTATCTGAATTAAACTCTATCTGCCACTTTTATTTTTGGTCTTATGGTTGGATAAAAGATTGGCATGTCATCATGGCCGAAGGGTCTTGTTCTGTACTGTTCTGTGTTCTACGTGTCGGATGGTAAACTGGGTAATAAGCTCAGATCAGTGTAAAAGGTTATGGCTTTCAAGAGGAGCTGGTCAACTGGACAGAAAATTGGGCTTGATGGTAGGAGACAGAGGGTGGTGGGAGACATGTTGTTTTTCTGACTAGAGGGATGTGACCAGCGGTGGAGTGGGTCCACTGTTGTTTGTCATTTGGATAAATGGTTTGGATGGGAATATTGTTAAGTAAGTTAAATAAGTTTTTTGGGTGACACAGAAATTGGTGGTAAACAGGACACTGATGAAGGTTATCTGTGATACAACAGGATGAACAGTACTGCTGGGATAGTGGGCTGAAGAATAGCAGATGGAGTTTAATTAGATAAAGGTGAAGTGTTCCATTTTGCTGAAACAATCCAGGGCGGGACTTGTACAGTTAATGTTCGGGCCCGAGGTAGTGTTGTCAGTCTGTGACCCAGGGATGCAGGTACACAGTTCTTTGAAAGTGGTGTCACAGGTAGACAGGCTGGTGAAGTAGGCGTTTGTTATGGTTACCTCCATTGGGGAGAGCATTGAGAGTAGGATTTGGGGTGTCATGTTGTATCTGTACAAGACATTCGTCAGGTCACCATAAAAGCATTGTTGATCAGTGGGAAGAACTCATCTGGTTCACTGACCTCCTTTTGTGTAGACCATCTGACTTTTTAACCTGGCCTGGCTAACATGTGACTCCAGACCCATTGCAGTATGGCCAACTCTGAGCTGTCCTCTGGGTAATTAAAAGTGACACCCACATCCCATGAATGAATAAATAAAAATACATATGTCCCTCTCTACCTCTGCAAACCCCTCCAGCTGCAGCAATCCGTACTGGTTTTGTAACATCGTTCAGGCCCTGACCACTCTCCGTAACACTCTTACCAACTCCGGCACCTTCAACTCTCCCTGTTCCTTTTGTGACATTGAACCCTGACAACGATTACCCTTCCCACTGCCCAACTCCTGCTAGCAGACCCTTTGCAATCCCTTTAACACTTACTCCTAAAACACTCTCTCACTTCAGGATTTTAAGTACTTTTTGGTGATCTTATAAGCCTCATAATCTAATATGATCCATTTTGTCCTGAGTGAGGGGCCGGTGGGAATTTCTTGCTGAGGTTTTGTCTGTTTCAGTGGAATGTTCTTTTGTTGAGTGATTTACACTGTCCTTTCAAATGTTTTCCACTGTTCATTTATAGGCACAGATTTCAGTCTGTTTAGCCCATTTAACTTGGTCAGTTCTCCTCTCAAACCCATGCCATTGGCTATTTTTGTTTCTAGTTGTAGCATGTCCTTTCTGTGATTCATTTTAAAACTTTATATTTCTTTAAACTGCACTTTATCACAGTTTCCCGAAGGATCTCTCCAGGTGACATTACTCATTCACGAAGTTCCCTCACACAAAGGTAGCTCTGAGATAGTTATGTCTGTAGCCAGTTGCACAATTTGTTATTCAAAGAAACACTGAAAAAAATTCTCTGAACTACTCTTCCAATTCACTGTTGTTAGTGTGACTGTCCCAGATTATATTTGGGATATTGAAGTTTTCCAAAATTATCACAAAGCGTTTGTTTAAAAATTCCAATGAGTTCCTGTTTAATGCAATGATGAGCAATGGAATGCTGTTCGGTGGCTAAAACTGTTCTGCTGCTTGTGTCCTTGGCAAGCAGTAGCCAGAATTTATATTCAGACTGACTCTCCTTCATGATCTGAGGTCAAATGATTTCTTTGTACTGCCTTTCTTATCTATTATTGTTAGCGTTACCCATTTTGCCTGAGTTTCCACAAGGTTGTGATCCATTGAATATTTATGCCCACCTTTTGTTCGTCCTGTAACCACGTCTCTCTGGTGTCTAAATTTCTTTTATCTCTGTGTCACAAATCAATCTACCTTATTGAAGAGAGTTTAAAATCACACAACACCAGGTTATAGACCAACAGGTTTAATTGGAAGCACACTAGCTTTCGGAGGGACGCTCCTTCATCAGCTGATAGTGGAGAGCTCGATCGTAACACAGAATTTATAGCAAAATTTTACAGTGTGATGTAACTGACATTATACATTGAAAAATTGATTGTCTGTTAAGCCTTTCATTGTTGAGAATAGAGTGATAGTTTCACTTCTGTCATGTGTAAATCACAAAACATTTTTTTAAAAGTTGCATTCTAGGGTTAGCTGTTAACAATGGTGAGAGGTAGACAATATGTTGAAGGTTTTGGCCCCCTGTGTTCTCTGTCTATGCCCTGATATTAAGATTTATTCTAATCTAAAAAGTGAGATAAGAGTTTGACATAAATTCATGCAGTTTTTAAGCTCAGAGTTCTACATGAATGCATGTAGTTTTTGAACAAAGTACAATGTAATCCTGCAAGTACAAATTCACCCCACAAAATATATATATGTGTCAGTGGGTCTTTGTCTGTCTGTGTGTGTCTGTCTGGGTGGGGGTTGTGAGTGCGAGAAAGTGTGTTGTAGTGAGTGCAGAGTGTCTTAGGTCTGTGAGGGGGTGCATGTGTGAGTGTGGGAGTGTGTGTGTCTTTTAGGGTGTGTGTGGGTGTCTGTGTGCGCGTCTGTGTGTACCTGTGTCCATGTGTATGTGAGAGTGCAGGATGTGTGTAGGAATATCTGTGCGTGTGTAGTGCAATGGTGATCACCTGTAATGTGACATGAACCCAAGGTCCTGGTTGAGGCCCTCCCTATGGGTACCGAACTTAGCTATCAGCCTCTGCTCGGCCACTTTTCTCTGCTGCCTGTCCCGAGGTCCACCTTGTAGGATGGTCACACGATGGTCCGAAGCTGAATGTCCTGGACCACTGAAATGTTACCCAACTGGGAGGGAACCCTCCCGTCTGTTGATTGTTGTGCAGTGCCCATTCATCCGTTTTCGTAGCCTTTGCTCGGTTTCCCCAATGTACCATGCCTCCGGGCATCCTTGCCTGCAACGTATAAGATAGATAATGTGGGCTGAGTCACATGAGTACCTGCCATGTACAAGGTGGGAGGTTTTCCCACATGTAATAGTGGTATCTATATCCACAATCTGACACGTCTTGCAGCGTCCACCCGGACAGGGTTGTATGGAATTGTCCTGAGGGCCATCCGCTTTATCCTGGATTACAACGTCTTCACTGTCCACTATGCCACCCTCCAGCCTTTCCGGCACATCACACATGGCTATCAATGGTACAAATATCTTTGCTCGGGGCTCCACAATATTCTGTGATACACTTAATCAGGCTTTCCATAGCTTTATGTTTTAAAAACCTCTATAACATGCACTCTTTTCAAGTCATAGAGATGTACAGCATTGAAACAGACCCTTCGGTCCAACTCATCGATGCTGACCAGAAGATGTAAATAAATCCATCCCATTTACCAGCATTTGGCCCATGTACTTATTATGATATTATTCATGTACGCATCCAAATACCTCTTAAATGTTGTCATAGTATCAGTATCTGCTACTTTCTCTCTCAGCTCATTACATACACACACCATGGTGTGCATAAAAAATCTGTCCCTTCAGTGCCGTTTAAACCTTTCTCCTTTAACCTTAAACCTATGCTCTCTAGGTGTGGACTCTCGAACCCCTGGGAAAAGACCTTGACTGTTTACCCAATCCATATACCTCATTTTTATGTAAACCTCTGTCAGGTCACCCCTCAGTCTCCGATGCTCCAGAGAATATAACCCCAGCTTTTTCAACAACAACCCTGGCAACATCTTGTCAATCTTTTCTGAACACTTTCAACTTTCACAACATCCTTCCTATAGCGGGGATACTGGAATTGCAGAGAACTCCAAATGTGGTCAAACGTATTACTCTTGTTCCCTGAGTGCCCCAGTCTTTGTCCACAATAAGTTCTGGAGTAAAAAATGTGGTCAATGTCTTTGACATAGCCTGCTGTTCCACACATCAGTGGACTCATTGATTTTTAAGGGACAGCATTGTGTCTCAAGTTACTCTTTTACTCAATATATTTATACAATCTCTTTTGGATTCTCTTTATCATTCTCTGCCAAGGCTATTGCATGTACACTTTCTGCAATCCTGATTTCTACCCAAAGTGTATTCCAACAGCCCCTGTATATCCTCAGGGATTCCCTTGATCCAGATGGCTATACCTGACATGTGCCCCCTTTTCCTTGACCGAGACCCTCAGTAGACAGCCAATATTTCCTAATGCTGTCAGCATTGACCTGCACACAAACAGGAAAATGCTGGCGCTGATCGCTCAATTTATCTCACTTTTAAAATATTCTCACTTGCCTGACTTCCCTTTCCCTGCAAATAGACTCCCCAATCACCTTTTGAGTGTTCCTAGCTAATATTATCAAGATTAGTCTGGCCCCATTCTATAACTTGAACCTGTGAACCAGCCCTGTCCTTTTCCATCGCTGTTTTCAAACGAATAGACTTGAGTCACTTTGGCAAAATGCTTTCCCACTCACACCTCAGTCCATTTTACGACCTTGTTTCCCAAGGGGAGGTCAGGTTTTGCCCCTTTCTCTTTTCAGGCCATTTACATATTGATTGCGAGTTTTCTGGAACGCAATTACCAAATTCCTCTCTTCCAAACAATGAACACTGGCAGTCCAAGACTAGGTTTGGAAAGTTTAAAAACCCCAACCATAAACAGCCCTATTATTATGATTGATATTTGAGATCTCCTGATGTGTTTGTTCCTCAGTCTGCCACTGATTATTCGGGGTCAGTAGGACAATCGTGTCAGAGTGATGACCCATTCTTATTTCTCAGTTCCACTAACATAGCGTCGCTGAGTGATCCCACAGGAATATCCTCTCTAGGTACTGATGTAATGATTCATGCAATGAAAACCCACCACCACACATCCTCTCTTGCCTCCCCTTCGATGCTTCCTGTTGCATCTCCACCTTGAAACAATGAACTGCCAGCCCTGTCCCTCCCTCAGCTGTGTTTCTGTAATAACTATAATATCCCAGCCCCATGTTCCAATCCATGCCCTGAGTTCATCTTCCTTAGCTGTCAGGCCCCTTGCATTGAAATAAATGCAGTTTGGAAATCAGTTCCCCATCCCCCATTCCCTGCTATGTTCTTGCCTGCCTTGTCTGCAGAAATTGCTGTCTTTAACTCGTGCACCAACCTCAATCTTCTTTCTGTTCTTATCACTGTTTAAGGTGCAACACCCTGCCAGATTAGATTATATCCTCTCAAGCAGCTCAAACAATTCGCCCCATCAGGATGTGGGTCCCCCTCCTGCTCCCAGTTCAGGTGCCTTCCCCACCCTGTCAACCTGTGCTGACACCTTCAGACATCCAGGGACTTGCCCACCAAGGTCCCGGTGTTACTCAGTTCTCCAGGAGGACCTACCCTTCATGATGTATATCCTTCACTTATGAGACTTCCCACAGTGCATTACCTCACAGTGATCAGAAGTAAACTCCATCTGCCATTACTCAGTGTGTACAACTCTGAGTATGACTAACTTCATCCAGTCTCCCCAACCGTCCCTACCTCTAATTGTCGAGAGAATGCACAACCCTCCCTATTGCTTTAACCTCCTCCAGTCCCTCTCATGGACACCATCTATGTAAATTCTCCTGTTCCTAACTATATTTTCCTCCTGTTCCAATAAACCTTTGTGAACTTTGTGACCTAGTCCAATCTCTGCAGTGCTCTGTATAATCAGCCTCACTGTACCTGGAACCTGGCTTCAATTCCAGCCTTGGCCGACTCTCTGTGTGGACTTTGCATGTTCTCCCCCCGACTGTGTGGGTTTCTTCTGGGTGCTCTGGTTTCCTACCATAGTCCAACATTTGCACGATACATGATTGGCCATCATAAATTGACTGTAGTATTCAGGCAAGTGTGTTTTAGGTGAGTTCACCATGAGGAATGCAGGGTTTATTGGACAGGAAGAGGGATGGCTCTGGTTGGGATACTCTTTAGAGGGGTTGGTGTGGACTTGTTGGGCCTAATGGCCTGTTTCCACACTGTGGAGATTCTATTCAGGTTATTGTCCTGTCCTGTCAACTATCCCTGTCTCTTGAACCTTGCCTCATCCCCAATACTGTCCTTAAATGTGTAATCTCCAACAGTTTCTAAAACATTCATTGGCGATGTAAGCTTCTCTAGTCCTTACAAAGATCGATATGACCGTCACCTCTTCCTGCTTTTAGAACCCTCTCTATAACTATTGTCATTTGTTACGGCACTCTCAATCACTGTTCCATCCTGAAAACCCAAAAAACATTCATATCTCTGTAAACTCATCTGGACTGTCTATACTTCCTTTTGACAGTCCTGTTCGGAGACTTTCTCTATATCAAAAAAGTCATTAAGTGTAGGAAACCCTTATTATTGTAACCTCCCTCCAGCCTTACAGCACTGAGGATCTGTAGAACCTCTTTTCAACCCGACAGCCATCTCTGTGTCTGTAATCTCCTCCACTCCCCATAATACATTCTGTCTGAGCTCCTCTGTACTCCACTAAAGACTCCCTAACACTGTCTGTATCAGTGTAACCTTCTCCAAAAGCACAACCTTCCCTATCTGTGTAAATCCCTTCAACAGTCCCTATCCCTCTCAGCTCCGTCTAACAATACAACCCTCCATGTTTGTGTATTCACCTTCAGTCCCTACTCACCTCCCTATCTGTGTAACCTTCTCCATGCATTTTTGCTTCAGTCTCTTCAACTGTTCCTGTCAGTGTAATATCTTCCGGACCCGAAAGCTCTCCCTCTCTTTAACTTTCTCAGGCCACACAGCCCTCACTATCTGTGACCTACTCCTGTTGGAGAACCCTCCCTCTGTGAACTGCTCCAACTCTTCAACTCTCCATAATCTCCTGCAGCTCTTCCAGCCCTCCCTCTCTACCAAGCCTCTTCCAGTCCCTAAAACGCTATCAGTCTGTGGAGACTCTAACAACATCTCAATCTGTGTTATCCTCTCAGGTCCCTGCAACACTCCCGATCTGTAGATCCCTCTCCAATGCCTGTGCCTCTCCCGATCCTGTTCCGACAAGACTCATTAACAATGTAACATCCTCCCATGACTATCACCCACCCTGTCAATGTAAGCTCCTCCTGTATCTCTAAACATTTACTCGTCTCCATAACCTTCTGAAGCTCTTACACCCCTATCTGTGTAAACATCACCCTTCCCTCCAACCCTCCCTACCGCAGGAACTTCCTCTTGTTTGTGCTATGCTCCCTTATCTGTGAAACTGTCTCCAACTAATCTTGCTACCCAATCTCTCAAAAAAGAATCCAGATTCCACAGCCTCCATGTCTAAATAACCCCCAGAACCTAAGCCTTCCTATATCTATAAACATCTTCAGTCACGATGACCCTCCATATCTCTGTTTGTTCCGCCAGATGATACAAACCTCTTTATCTCTGTAATCTGCTCAGCTCCCTAAAACAGTCCCTGTCTGTGTAATCCAGCCCTGTCCGACAAACATCCTTATCTCTGTAAACCTCTCTATCCCTCCCAGCATTCCCAACTCCATGAGCCCGTCAGCCCTACAGCTCTCCACATTTCTGTAACCTCCTGTGGGTCTATGGTCCTCCCACCCTGTGAAACCACCTCCGGTTCCCACGTCCCTCCCAGTCTGAGTCCTCTGCTCCAGATCAGACCATTGCTGTCACTGTAAACATCTCCACTCCTGAAAACTCTTCCTATTTGTGTAACCTCGTTCAGACCCCATACTCCCCAGCTTCCGGAATCCTCTTCCTGCCATTGCAACCAAAACCACATGTTTCTGTAATATCCACCAGTGCTTAAACCTCCCCGACCCAGTAACCTCTTGCAGTCCTAACAAAGCACCTAAATCGTGAAACCTCTCATTTCCCTACAATCCTCCCTCCCTCCCTCCTCAAATGCCTTCATCACCATGAAACCTCACAGTTACTGAAGCCTCCTTTTGGCATTGCAACCCTCCTAATATCTGCAAAATCCTCCTGTCCTGATATTTCTCCCTGACTCTGTAATCCCCACCACCCTCCAGTGCCCTTCTGGGGAACAAGACAGAGGAGAGAAGATTTGTAGCGTCTGGACCATATTACAGTGGTAGAATTCTGGAAATTACAGATTTGGTCTAATGTATGTGGTGTGCAGATTATTGGCGAGGACTCTAAAGAAAGGATTTATGACTACTTGGTAAACCATAGTTAAATTAGAGACAGCATGGGTTTGTGAGGGGCAGGTCATGCCTCACAAACCTTATTGAATTCTTTGAGGATATGACAGAATATGTTGATGGCCCATTCAGAAAAGAAGGATGATTGGGATACAGGGAAATCTGTCTGTCTGGATGCAGGATTGGATGGACCAGTGAAGACAGGGTATGGCGGCAGATGGACAGTATTGAGCCTGGAGCTCAGTGACCAGTGGGGTTCTGTAACAATCAGCTCTGGGACTCTGCTCTTTGTGATTTTTGTAAATGACTTGGATGTGGATGTTGGAGAGTGGGTTAGTAAGTTTGCCAATCACACGAAGGTTGATGGAGTGGTGGGGAATGTGGAGGGCTGTTGTAGGTTGCAATGGGACATTGACAGGACACAGAGCTGGGCTGGAAGTGACAGATGGAGTTCAATCTGGAAAAGTGTGAAGTGGTTCATTCTGGAAGGTCGAACCTGAATATAGAATACAGCGTTAAAAGGCAAAATACTTGGCATTGTGGAGGAACAGAGAGATCATGGCGTCCATGTCCATAGATCGCTCAAAGTTGCCACGCACGTTGAAAGGGTTGCTAAAAAGTCATATGTTGTGTTGGCTTTTCTTAGCAAGGGGATTGATTTCAAGAGCCTTGAGGTTTTACTGCATCTTTATAGCGACCTGGTGAGACCACACTTGGAATATTGCATGGGTTACAAATCTTCCCGTCTAAAGCATTTCGGTTGTGCAAGTATCGTAGCAATATGGGTTGGTTTACAATGGTCCCCATGCTGGGCAGGTAGTCCAGTTTATGGAGTGTAAAAATGTGTTGCTGGAAAAGCGCAGCGGGTCAGGCAGCATCCAAGGAGCAGGAGAATCGACGTTTCGAAGGGCTTAAGCCTGACCTGCTGCGCTTTTCCAGCAACACATTTTTAAGCTCTGATCTCCAGCATCTGCAGTCCTCACTTTCTACCAGTTTATGGAGTACTCCACTAGCATGGTCTGCACAGCTCTCCATTCTGGATAGTTCCTTGTCCCAGCTTACGGTGTTTGGGTTGGTTCTGTGAGGCAGATTCGGATTTTGATGTAACGAAGCATTTCAACTGATCTGCCAATGTTTTCATTTGATGTCCTCATTTTTGTGATTGGACCCACCATTGTCTCACTTCTCCAGTTATTCTCACTCCCCTGTCTCCTTATCCATATTTTCACAACATGTTATCAGTTAATTAATTGTTTGTTTTTCTGTATCGTTCCCTGGTGTTTTATTTTTGGTTTCTGAGTGTATCGAATGCTGACATTGTGAAGCTCTGAAACAATGAAATAGTGTGTATTGGGCAGTTGTTCACTTCCCGATGTGCCTCATGTGCTTATCTATGTTGGACAAGGAGTTCCAGTAGCTTTGAGAGATGTGCCTGTCCACTCACGAACTGTGTTTGTCGCTCTCAGCTGTCCGTGCAGTCAGTAACACGAGGGAACCCCTCGACAATCATTATAAAGGACAAGGTATCCAACTTGTAACTGAGGATTTTCTGACTGTCTCCTGTTATTGAAACATTAGTGGATGGGCTGGGGATGGTTTGCAGGAGATCGAGCTGTGAGCTGACTCTCACATTCAGAGAGACCTGATGATTTGGTGACCCAAATCTGGATGGAGCATTGCGACTGCAGTTGCAGCATCTGGGTCTGTAACATGAAAAACAAAAAATGAGCAGAGATTCAGAGAAGGAAAACTCTCAAACCCTGGAGTGAGTGTGTGGGAAAGGAATCTGCCAAATCTGGCTGTGTCTTAACGTAGGTACACACGCCCTCTCGCTCTACCCCGACATACACCCATGCACCTCTCCGTCTCCTCCCAGCGCACACTCACATTCCCCTCACTCATACCAATAAATCATATTTTGTCAAAAATATACAATTTGTATACAGTCAGTCAATGCGGTATTTTATAAACTCATACTTTGCAAATAAAATCTGTCTGACTCCAGGAGAAGAAAAAGACAGACTCGAAACAAGACCTCACGCCTGTATAACATAGTCTGTCCGGAGGGGTCCCTTCCTTCACATCGTTAGTACCTTAAGTTATCTCCAGGCAGTGACTTGAAATAAATTCTCAGGTTTGCATATTAATCTATCAAAACCTGCACCTCCATTCTAACTGATAAAAGGTTTGGGAGACATCTTCGATGTGTTAAATTCACGTGCATGTGTTGTCCAACCCTTTGATCTTTTCCTTATAAATTATATGTCTAAGGTCTTCTGCTCTCACTAACACCTGATGAAGGAAGAGCGGGACCAGAGCTTGTGTTTTTCAAAATAAAACTGTTGGACTATAACCTGGTATCTTGCCATTTCTAACGTTGTCCAACCCAGTCCAAACCAGCACCTCCATATCATAGCTTTTGTTCATTAGCGCCTCTCCAACAAAATACATTTTCCTTATCACATTTGCTTTTGTTTTGCATATTAATCTTTTGTGAGGCACATTATGCAATGCCCACTGGATGTCCAGAACGAAGACATCTATAGGATCCCCTTCATTCACCATGTTTGTCAGATTATTTTTTTCAAAACATAAGTCAGAAAAAACAAACCTGATTTATCCTTCAGTAAATCATGTTGGCTGCAATGGATTGTGGTTTGATTTGAACATTTCCTGTTATTAATTCCTTAATTACTGATTCGAACAATTTGTTGTCAATTCCCAACAGTTTGTTCATCACTTTTCTTCCCTAGTGAAGTTGGCTATTAGAAGTTCTTCCCTTTCTATAACCTCGACATTCCCTTTCAATTCACAAGATTGTAAATAATCTGCTACAATTGCTGTGTAAGAGGCGTGAGTGGCTGAATGAACTCATTCTGTTCATTCTTGATGGGCTAAATGTCCTCTTGGTGTTCCTACATTATAGTCTCAATGGGCTGAATATCCTCCCGGTGCTCCTTCATTATCTTCTCGATCTTGCTCCTGTTCCTGCCGCAGCCACTCAAGGATTCAATGTCCTTCTTCTGTTGCTCAGTGACAGGTTTGGGGACTTACGGAATCTCCCTACTGTTAAGTCACATTTCGAGGGCTGAATTGTGCAGGGGCGACTGGACCTGTATCCCTTTATTTCCCATTCCCTTTTCCGATACTGAGGCTGCAGCTGGGTGTTCTGTCGGTTTTACCCTTTCAAACCTCGGAGCACATCAGTACAATTTAGTGTCTTGCTTGACCGGTTTAAAGACCATTTTACAGTTGATCACATCTCTGTGTGTCTGGAGTCACTTTTAGGCCAGGCCAGAAAAGCATAGAATTTACCAGAACAGAATTCACTTCCATAAAGTACATTGGGGAAGCAAATTGAAGTTTGCAAACGACATTGATTTCATGATGACTGTTACTGACACCAGATTTTAAATTTTAATACAATTTTAAATTGTATTAGTTGTTTTTTTCACTTCCACCAGCTGCCTGACCATTAGCCTGATCTGGATTAGTAATCCAGTGACATTTACACAGCAGCACCATCTCTACATGGGGACCTATTGGAAACCCCACTGAGCAGGTAGTCAGAATAATCTCCATTACAGCCTCACATGTCATATTCATCTTTAAAGCAAGCATCCATCTATCAAAATGCCTATGTTTCATTCTTTCAAACTCAATATAAGTCTGACCTATTAACTTCTTAATGCTACTGAACTGCTGTCTACATGTCTCTGGTACCAATTCATGAGCACTTAAAATAGCTTGTTTGACATCTTCAGGGTCTCTTGACCATTCATCTGACACCGGAGCAAATACCTCACTCGGCCTGGCTACCAGTTTAGTCTGAACTAGCATTACCCATCATTACTTGGACCATTCTATCTACCTAGCCAAGTTTTCAATGAAACAAAGGAGGCTTCAAAATCTTTCTCATCAAAATGTGGCAGCGTTTTGACATAGCTGTATGTATCACAAATTCCCTTTTAATCTCCATCCTGTTACTTTGACTTTATTGACTAAATCGTACCTTCGAGTTCAACCTCTCGCTCTTTTAGCTCAACTAAAAACCTTCTGTCTCTTTTTCTCTTTTTCCTCTCTCTTTGCTCAGATACGAACCTTCTCCTTCCCTTTTCTCCGTCTCTCTTCTCTCTTGCTTTCTTTTTCTTCTCTCTCTTTCTATCTTCCTTTGTTTATCTTTAAACTCCATTTTCCTCAATTATAATTTAAGTTTTTCTCAGTCTACTGCACTTGTCTGTTTCTCTGACAAACCTTAGCGTTTGAGTAATTCCCTGATAATTTCAGCTTTACTTTTGTCCTTGGTTAAACGCAAATTTATGTTCTTTGCTAATTCTAAAGGTTTGGCCTTTATTTTTCTTTCTAAACTTCCTTGGAAAAATTGAGAATCATCTTCAAATCCCTCTTAATTTTTTGAAGAACCATTTCTCTCACTTTTAATTTAACCAACCACAAGTCTTCGAAATAGAACCAGTTGTCATACTGACGTTTTATTTAAAGATCTCGGACACCAACGTGCAAATGTTTTAATATACTGTGCATTTTCTTATACCTCAAATCTATTCAAATCTACCCAAATGTCAGTTTGGATCTGCCTAAACCTGTTCAAATCGCGAACGAAAGCCCCCAAACTGTTACAACACAGGATTAACCACTCTCCTAATTTAAACCAGCCACACAGAAAAGGTTCACCTCATGCCGAAATATCTTAAGTGTCGAGATGCAAAGATCCATTTACAGAGTCACTATTTAAAGTAAAATTAACAATTTTGTTATTTAAGTCCAACAGAGAATAATAAAATAAACAACCATTTCGAAATCCCTTGGGTTAAACGTATCTTTTACCTCCCACTCGACAATACTGGTCTGATGAAAAAAAAAACCCGAATAAGGTTACAAAAAAAATAATCATGTTTCAAAACCAGTCAGCTTTGTCGATTCCCCTTTGTAGATTTTGTCTGTAGATTTTACTCACGGTCAGCTTTGATGTTCTGCTGTGCAAACTTCTTATAGACAGGTGCCTTCAGGAAGCTCTTCAACTCGCTGTCTATCTTTGTGGATGTCTTTAGCAGTTCTCCCCCTAAATGTTCAAAATATCCAGTTTCATACCACAACGCATCGGATAATTTCATTGATATTGATGCCATCAAATACCTTATATTTCAATCTCGATTTGATTTCAGTCTGTTGGTGTATAATTTAATCTGTCTGGCTGAATTTGTATTTGATTTTGTTCCATGGCAACTCAGTATCACTATTGGTTTCACAGACAAATGTTACATTTTAACTTCTTTCAGAACACGTTGTGCCAGCTTCCTGTCTCCCTTAACTTGAAAGTATACCTCTACACCTTCATAACAATATCTTTTTTTTCTGCCCTGCATAGCTTTTCATAAATTTGATCAACTTAGCAAGTTCACACAAATGTATTTTCTGTTCCGAAAAAGACCCATCTTCTCTCATCCTTCCATTACTTATTTCCTTCTTTCCAGTTATCATTAGAATTACTTACAATGTTACTGGCATTCTTCGACAAAGTATTACATTGTGTGTGTGTGTGTGTGTGTGTGTGTATGTATTTCTCTTGTGAATAATCATCTTTTGTTGCACTAAGACGAAAGAAAGAGATGTAATCACACCCATATGAAGGAGTAAAAGTACAACGTTTCCAAGTTTTCTGATATCAAAAAGATGCTAAAAAACTCCTTTATTCATTGATTGGGAAAGTGAACAAATGACGTTCATGGGCCAAACAGAAGTAATTTACTGAACATTTACTAGGGTCATCGAACGACCAGATATTTAATTTTCTCCTCGGAGTTTAAATTCAGCTTTGTTTCAAATCTGAGTTGCATAAATTTTTTAATCAAAATGCTATCATCATCGGTGACAAAACCAGACGTTGTTGGAAATGCTCAGTAGTTTTGGCAGTATCTGTTGTGAGAATGCAGATTGAACATAGCCTAGTGGAATGGGTCTGGGTTGTTTACTTTTTGCCAATAGTGTTCAGCGACGTGCCGGTTAGGTACATTGATCATGGGTAAATGCAGAGGAATAGAGGAGGGGAATGGTGCAGGGTTAGTTACTCTTTGGAGGCTCAGCATGGACGTGCTGTGTGAAATGGCCTGCTTCCTCACTGTAGGAATTCTATGATTCTATGATTTATTCATAAAAAGGGAGGTCGGTGCCAGGATCAAGAATGCCTCCGAGCATGCGCAGGGCATATTGAATTGGGAGGGGAAACAGCCAGCGGGCGTCGTTCACATTGATATCAATGATATAGGGAAGAAGAATGGAAGGTTGAAAGGTCCTGCAAAGAAAGTTCCGGGACAGGTGGGAACTGTACAAAAATGAAAGTGTGCACCTTAACTGGAGGGGCTCCAACATCCTGGAAGGGAGGTGTGCTCGTGCAACTCAGGAGGCTGGGAGCCAAAGCAGCAGGTCAGAAACTGAACACAAAGTAGATGGTGGTCGAATAAACAAGCAGGGCCAGTACAATGACCATGCTGAGGGAAAGAATCATAACAATTTAAAAAGGAGTAGAAAGTTCGAGTAAATGATAGGCTCACTGTTATTGGGGTGGAGAGCCTGTGCATAAAAATATTTTTAAAAAGACATATCAATGGAACTTATGTAAAAAAAAACTTTTAACTAAAAGCGTGCAGTATTTGGAATAAAATTAATGAACTGACAGCTCAAACAGAGATAAATAGATATGGCATGGTGGGGATTACTGAAACGTCGTTACAGAAAGGTCAGGACTGGGGTGTTAAATGTCCACGGGTACAGTAGATGGAGAGTCTGCATTGGTCAATGGTCTTGTCAAGGTTGTATCAAGAAATTATATTAACACGTGGGACAAAAATGATGAATCAGTCCGGTTTGAAATAGAACACATTAAAAGAAACCCATTGGGAGGAGCATTTCCAGCCCAGAAACCCCCACCCCGGCAAACTACTTTCAAAGTAGAGAATAGCGTGAACCAGGGAATAATGATGGCTCGAGACAAGGGCACACATGTGATTATGGGTAATTTGAACATGCATATTGACTGGAATAATCAATTTGCAAGGGGAGACACAAAGAACGACTCATCGAATCTATAAGGGATTATTTCTTCGATTAACGTGTCATGGAACCAACAAGAGAACCGTTTTGGTATTCCGTAATAAGGAAGGAGTGATAAATCATATTGTCATAAGGATTATCTTAGAAAGAGTGTCACAGCATGCTGGAGGTTCACATTCAGATTGAAACAGTGAAGACAGTCACATACAAGAGAGGTTTAGTTTTGGGCAATGACAACTTTACTGGCCTGAGGAAGCGATTTGCCCAAGTAGACTTGGCAAAAACATTAAAGTGCAGGACAGTTGATTAACAGTGGTAACTACTTCAGGAGATAATCAAAACACCTCAATTGAACTGCAATCCTTAATGGATAAGGAATTGTAAAAAGATGAAAAGTGATCCATAGCTTAACAAGGAAGTCAACAATAACAAGACAGTGATAATTATCGCCACTGCTCATCCAGATAATGTTCTTGGGACACGGATTCAAATGTTGTCACATTCAATATGAACCTGAAATTAAGAGTCCATTGATGATCATGAAAGCATTGCTCATTGTTAGAAACAGCCATATATTTCACAAGTGTCCTTTAGGGACGGAAACCATCATTCCTACCTGGTTTCACCTATGTATAACTTCAAACTCACACAAATTTGGTTAAATCTTAACTGCCCTCTCGGGATGAACAATAAGTTCTGTCTAACCAAGTGACTCCCTCATCCTATAAATAAATTAAAGAAAAACGCTTGAAATACCAGCAAACGGTTACTAAAAATAACATCAAAATGGCTATGAAACAAAATGTGTAGAAAGCATAAGAATTGAAAACTAACATTTCTCGCAGAAGACAAAAAGGAAAAGAATGTTAAAATTAAATATTGGCGTCTTAGAGGATGAAAACAGCGAGATTAGATTACTTACAGTGTGGAAACAGGCCCTACAGCCCACCACAGTGCAACCCACCCATACCCCTAACCTAACACGACGGGCAATTAAGTACAGCCAATTCACCTGATGCACACATCTTTGGACTGTGGGAGGAAACCCATGCAGACACGGGGAGAACGTGCAAACTCCACACAGTCAGTCGCCTGACATGGGAATTGAACGCGGGTCTTTAGCGCCATGAGGCAGTAGCGCTAACCACTGTGCCACAATGCCGTGAGATGACAGTGGCAAACTCAGAAATAGCATAGGCAAAACCAACGCTTACAGTTTTCACATGGTTTTTAATGTTTCTTTTTTAACGCTGTGAAAGTTTGTTTCCGTTTCAAAAAATTAAACATTTTTTAAAAAAAATAAGGACTTGTGCCTTCATTCCAGAGAGTCTTGTCTGTTTTCTGCTCAGGAGAAGACTTTTCTGCTAGGAATATATTGAAGATGAATATTTATATTGAGTTAATTAGTTAAAGGGTTAATTTTATCAAATTTTTACATGTTTGATGTGTAAATGTTTTTGCTTCCATTTTAACATTATTATCTATAGGTAATGAAAGGTAACATATAAATAAGGTGTTGTGAAAAATCCTGCTTCGAGGCATAATGTTATTTAGGCCACAGAGAGGTTGGAGAGAAGATTTAGAAAAAAAGTACTACCCAGCAAAGCAGTCAGATAAATGGTGACTGTCAGGAAAGATAAGAAGGTACTTCAATGTCTCCGGCGACTATTCCTCTATCAAAAAGATTTTCACTTTTTGGAACAGTTGAAGAAGGTAGTCTTTCTGAGGAAAATGGAAGAGCCATCAGTTATTGGACTGATGGCACGATTTTTATATTAGGCAGTGTTAAAGAAAATTTAGAAGAATTATTGCTACAGTGGGATGTTCAGTCAGAGGCAGCAGCAGGAGATTCTGTGGCAGTGAGCATGAGTTTAGGGTGGTTTGTGCTCGGCTTAAGAATGTCCCTAAACTTTTCAAGCACATTGTTAAAGGTGAGAATGAGTAGTCATAGATTGTTGTACATATTGATAGGAATGACTTTTTAGGGGAAATATTAAAGCAGTACAGTGTGAATTTAAGAGGTGAGGGAGATTAAAAATAAAATTTTAAAAGTATTAATTTATGGTTTACTGCCAATGCCAGCCCCAACCGGTGGAGGAACGAAAGGTTAAAGGAGAAAAATCAATGGCTGAAGAGCTGGGCTGTAGTTGAGGGATTTAGATTTTGGGAAAATTGGAATTTGTTTTGGAAGAGAAAACACATGTTCAAAAAGGATTGTTCTCATCTAAACTGGAAATCAACCAATATCTTAGCAGGGAGATTTGCTCACTCTATATAGGGAGGCATTATATTGATAGAGAAGGCAAGGGGGTTATTCTAATTGGCAGTGTTAATGGACGGATGATGGAGAAAGTTATGAATGTGAATAGAGCATGTCCATTAGAAACGAAAGGTGAGAGAGTCAGAGTACACAGTAATTCTGAAACACTAAGTTGCATTTATTTCAATGCAAGGGGTCTTATGGGGAAATTTGATGAACTCAGGGCATGTTTAAGAGCATAGGATTGGGATATCATATTTATTACTGAAAGTTGGTGAAGAGGTGCTCAAGTGGATAGTGTGGTGCTGGAAAAGCACAGCAGGCCAGGCAGCACCCGAGGGGCAGGAAAATCGAGGCTTCAGGCAAAAGCCCCTCATCAGGAAAGGGCTGTTGAAGGCCTTTTGCCCAAAACGTTGATTTCCCTGCTTCTCGGGTGCTGCCTGGCCTGATGTGCTTTTCCAGCACCACACGCTCGACTCTAATCTCCACATCTGCAGTCCTCACTTTCGCCTGAGAGATGTTCAAGATTGTCAATTCAACGTTCCAGGTGATAGGTGTCATAGAATGGATAGAAAAAGTGGAGAGGGGGAGGCATGCCGTTTTAGATTAAGGGATAAATTACTGGTATTACTGGAGAAGCGATTTCTCAAACATGATCAGGTGAAATACATGGGTAGTGTTAAAAATAAGAAAGTAAAGATCACTTTGAAGAGATTGCACTATATGCTCATTTATGACAAATCGTCCAATCAAAATATATTGATAGAAATTAAATATAAGAGAGGAAAGAGTATGTTGACGTTATTGCACCATATGCTCTCCAACAGTAAGAAATAAATTGAGAAACAGACATGTAGGAAGATCTCGGATATATGTAAGCTTAATAAGGTTGTGGTAATAGGGATTTTAATTTACTAAGGAAATGATTGGGACTACCATAGTGTTAAAAGGTTGAATCATGAAGAATTTGTCAAATGTGTCGAAGAAAATTTTCTTCATCAGTAAGTGGATCATCCTAATCAAGAAGGAGCAAAACGAGACCAGGTTTTGTGAAATAGGCAGGGCAAGTGACTGAAGTGAACATGGGAGAATACTTTTGGGTCTTGCAATCATAACTATTAGTGGAAAATAATACGCCTTCCATTAATATTATCTTTTTCATTGGAGTACCATAATTTTCAATGGCATGGGACAAGGACTGTCCAAGTTTGATGGGAGTAGACTTTTCGCAGGTAAAATAATGTCTGACAAGGGGGAGGCAGTCAACAGACTGACGACGTGAGTTGAGAGGCATAATGTTCCTGTTAGCGTGAGGGTAAAGCTAGTAAGGTTAAGGAACCATGGATGACTAAAGTTACTGAGGTGCCACTCAAAAATAAAAGACATACTTACTTTAGATCCAGACAACTTTATTGAATTGAATCTTTTAATCAATATAAAGAGAGTGGAGCACCATTTTGAGAGAAATAAGGAAAGCCAAAAAGAGATATGAGATAGCATGGGCAGATAAGGTTAATGATAATTCAAAGATATTGTGTAACTACATTAACAGCAAGACTTAACCACGAGAGTAAGGCCTCTCAAAGATCACGAAGGACATCGATGTGCTGAACCCAGGAGATGGTGTATAAAATTATCCCATTCCTGGTGCAG